>NW_026732626.1:37500-152500 GCF_028476545.2 Physella acuta | reverse complement strand
GTGGTCGCATTGAGTTTTCAAAAGGTTGCAGTGTTAAAGATGAGGGGAAAGAGACAAGATTTAGAACTTTAAATAAGTTCTGGATATTGATGTTGCGGTGGGTGGTGGGGTCGTTGGAACAGTTAAAGGGATTGTGGGGTTATCATGTCTGGGGGTAAAGTGGATAGAGGGGGAGAGAGGAGGGGGTAGATTTTTTATTTATTTTTATTTTTATTAATTCAATTGTTTTAAACATTTAAATCAGTAATAATAATATATTTGATAGATTTTACATAGCATCAAAGACATGAACAATGAACATCAATTGCATATATAATAATCAAAGGGAAAAAATAAAATGGCATAAGAACTAGATTAAAATAAGGTGTGCAAACTAGGTTTCTCTTCACTGCTTAGTTTAGTGTGCTGCGGAGTCAAAAGTTCACACTGTAGCCACCCATGGACAGAAATAGAAACGACTGTAGGAGAAGGGTCTCTGTAATCACGTACTGATCTATCATTCCAAAACTTTCCATGACATAAAATTGACCCTTGGCAATGAGGGCACGCTACCTTGAAATGTCCGCCAGTCCGGTTGAGTGTGGGGAGGGGGGGGGGGAGTGTGTGTGTGTGTTGGGGGGGGGGGTTGAGGTGGGTATCTCTTTCTACCATTCAGGTTGTGCATTTTAAAACCCGGGAAACAGAAGACTGTTCTAATGTTAATTTACTTGGGGGCTGATCGAGTGATGTTTGGCTTGAGATTGTCTAAATTAAAATTAATACTTTATTTATTTCTTTCCTGTATATTTCTTTTTTTTTCTCAGTTAAGTGAGAGTTCCCAGTCTATGTCTTAGCTTTTCTTGAAATATTTCTTTTAACTCGATGTCCGTGTATTTTGTGAAAAAATATCTGACTTTATTCCTAATTTGCCATATAGTCGATCTATAAATAGCCGTTGCTACTAGTCTGTTTTCGTCTTCTGTTCTGACATTGAATCCTACCATTGTCGGGTATTGAACAGAACTTAGACGTGAAATTAATGCAATGGTACCGTAACTGCAGTAATAAATCAATAGGAGGTTCGTGAAATGATGGGTTTTGATTGGTGGATATTGCCATGTTATCCCACTTGTTGAAGAAAAATAGCTTAGTTCGTAGACATGTATTAATTAAAATGGCGGGGACGGTTGTATTTGGAAAATAAGGGCGGCATTGGTTATGGCTGTGTTAGGGTGTTATTAAAAGTAGATATTGTTTGTAAACATTAGATCAAGTTTAGAGTAGCGTCCCTTTTGCTATATTTATTCTTCAGTGTGTAAACAAATACGTCAGTAGCATTGAACTTAGGGGGGGGGGGGGGAGTTACATGTAAGTAGATAGGCTATAGAGGGTTAAGTTACAGAGTTTCTTTCAGGCATCCCTTCTGGGGAGGGGCATTGTCCAACCCCCTCCAGCCAAACAAATTAGAAAAAAAAAACATAATTTATAAAAAAAAAACATAATTAACCCTGTGTCCGGCCCCCGAAATTTATGTCTACCGCTCTGACTCCGTAGAGATAAATGCCTGAAAGAAACTCAGGCTAGCTATGGGGCTCATAAGCTAGGCGGTGACCCATTGTGCCGAGTAAAGTTTATATTTGGCAGACAGAACAAAGAACCGACTCGCTATCTCTATCAGTTATTGATCTCTTCAGACCTGGCCATTCATAGGGCAGATGAAGTAGAGTGAAAGTATCCCGTCTAAAGAGAGAACGCTCCTTAAGGCAGGTGGAGTAGAGTTGAGCAACATCAAGCTGAGTGGTCTCAGTGACGTCATGCAGACTTCAGCCTGAGAACAGAACTCGGGACTTTGTGATAAACAATCAAGTTAAAAATATTTCATGTAATACTTCATGTGATACTTCATGTAATACTTCATGTAATACTTCATGCAGTGGCGTAGCGAGGGGGGGGGGGGGGTTCGGGGGGTGACACCAAGGCAAAAAATAGCAAAATATATATAGAAAAACTTGAGGGGGATGGAAATCGAAAGTTTCAAGGGGGTGCAATCGAATGTTTGAGGGTGGGGGGGGGGGGGTGCAAATCGAAAATTAGAAAGTTTGCCCCGGGAAGGGTCGCTACGCCTCTAGGGGGGGGGGGGGGTGACACCATTAAGTGCCGCACCGGGTGACACCCGACCTTACTACGCCACTGACTTCATGTATTACTTCATGTATTACTTCATGTATTACTTCATGTGATACGTCATGTGATACGTCATGTGATACGTCATGTGATACGTCATGTGATACGTCATGTGATACGTCATGTGATACGTCATGTGATACGTCATGTGATACGTCATGTGATACGTCATGTGATACGTCATGTGATACGTCATGTGATACGTCATGTGATACGTCATGTGATACGTCATGTGATACGTCATGTGATACGTCATGTGATACGTCATGTGATACGTCATGTGATACGTCATGTGATACGTCATGTGATACGTCATGTGATACGTCATGTGATACGTCATGTGATACGTCATGTGATACGTCATGTGATACGTCATGTGATACGTCATGTGATACGTCATGTGATACGTCATGTGATACGTCATGTGATACGTCATGTGATACGTCATGTGATACGTCATGTGATACGTCATGTGATACGTCATGTGATACGTCATGTGATACGTCATGTGATACGTCATGTGATACGTCATGTGATACGTCATGTGATACGTCATGTGATACGTCATGTGATACGTCATGTGATACGTCATGTGATACGTCATGTGATACGTCATGTGATACGTCATGTGATACGTCATGTGATACGTCATGTGATACGTCATGTGATACGTCATGTGATACGTCATGTGATACGTCATGTGATACGTCATGTGATACGTCATGTGATACGTCATGTGATACGTCATGTGATACGTCATGTGATACGTCATGTGATACGTCATGTGATACGTCATGTGATACGTCATGTGATACGTCATGTGAAGCGTCATGTGAAGCGTCATGTGATGCGTCATGTGATGCGTCATGTGATGCGTCATGTGATGCGTCATGTGATGCGTCATGTGATGCTTCATGTGATGCTTCATGTGATGCTTCATGTGATGCTTCATGTGATGCTTCATGTAATACTTCATGTAATACTTCATGTAATACTTCATGTAATACTTCATGTAATACTTCATGTAATACTTCATGTAATACTTCATGTAATACTTCATGTAATACTTCATGTAATACTTCAGGTGATACTTCAGGTGATACTTCAGGTGATACTTCAGGTGATACTTCAGGTGATACTTCAGGTGATACTTCAGGTGATACTTCAGGTGATACTTCAGGTGATACGTCATGTGATACGTCATATGATACGTCATGTGATACTTCATGTGATACTTCATGTGATACTTCATGTGATACTTCATGTGATACTTCATGTGATACTTCATGTGATACTTCATGTGATACTTCATGTGATACTTCATGTGATACTTCATGTGATACTTCATGTGATACTTCATGTGATACTGCATGTGATACTTCATGTGATACTTCATGTGATACTTCATGTGATACTTCATGTAATACTTCAGGTAATACTTCAGGTGATACTTCAAGTGATACTTCAAGTGATACTTCAAGTGATACTTCAGGTGATACTTCATGTGATACTTCATGTGATACTTCATGTGATACTTCATGTGATACTTCATGTGATACTTCATGTGATACTTCATGTGATATTTCATGTAATACTTCATGTAATACTTCATTTGATACTTCATAGGATACTTCATATGATACTTCATGTAATACTTCATGTAATACTTCATGTAATACTTCATGTAATACTTCATGTAATACTTCATGTAATACTTCATGTAATACTTCATGTGATACTTCATGTGATACTTCATGCAAATGGAAAACCCTTCTCATAATAATCAACACGTCCTAACATTTTAGAAAGTGAATTAATTAAATTTCCTTTTCAAACGTGACTTTCCGTGGGGCAAGTGAAGTAGATTTCACCTGTTTCTGTGACCTCGGCATATAAAGAGTATTGTGGTCATGACTATGCCCAGCCGCCTTTACTTTCCCTGAAGTGAATTAGGTACTCATCAGAGCTTGGTGGACTCATGTACATTCTACTGACTTGAACCCGGATTCGAACTTTCGGTTTAGCAGTCTAGCTTTCTAGTAATACTAAGCCACTCCGTCATGTTAGAAGCGTACAACTAAATAAAAAAAAAACCTTTGTCCTGTTTCGTATCTTTCTCTCCCGTTCACCAAAAAAAGTGAGTCACGCGGAGGTTTGTGTGTGAAATTATCTGATTTATGTGATTTACGCTCAGCAACGTGATCTTGAGCGAACGATAGAAAATTGGAAGCAGATCAGACGCTTAAAAAAAACCAAATCGCTTCCGTCTTAATGTGTCTATTCATTTACGATATATATTTTTTTTACGCACACCGTCCGTCCTTTTCTTAAATCAATAAATTTGCAGCTTACAGTTAACCTCTTATAAAATAAAAATGATAAAGTACTCTTTCGAACCTGACGGTGCATAAGGCAGGTGAAGTAGAGTTCATCTGTTTGAGCGAACTCAGCATTTGAAGAGATAGTGTGGTTAGAACTATGACCAGCAAAAGCAGGTCTAAGCTCCTATAGACATTGAATTAATTTTTCGGAATCGACGTACTTAAAAGATGTTAGTAATTCAATCTATTAGGCATAATTCATTCTAATAGAGATCGTTGATGAGAAAATCTCTAGGTTTTTTTTTTTGGCTTTCTTGAAAATTTGTAAACAAACATTTTTTTATTTTCCCTAGTTTTTTAAACACTTTTATATCCCTATCACTTTATTTCAACACTGTTGATATTTTTATATTGTTCTTCGAATAAGATAAAACTTGTATTTCAAAACCATTTATCTTAGAATCAATCCAGACTAGTCAAAGAAAAATACCTTCAAACTAAAAATAAGAAGTCTCACCATTTTGCACCCTCAGTGACACTAAACGAAATAACCGGGCCATAGAGGGTGTGTTAAAAAAGTAGGAATCGAACGAGGAGATGGAAACAAAAGAGAATTGATAGAGACGAGGTCACGTTGACCCAGGAGAACGTTGGTCCGTCTGGGGTTGGTTCATTGATGTGATTTGAAGTCATTGGAGAGATGGATAGACGCCGCTGGTAGAATTATGGGAGAGATGGATAGACGCCACTGGTAGATTTATGGGAGAGTTTAATAGACGCCACTGGTAGAGTTATAGGAGAGATGGATAGACGCCACTGGTAGAGTTATGGGAGAGATGGATAGACGCCACTGGTAGAGTTATGGGAGAGATGAATAGACGCCACTGGTAGAGTTATGGGAGAGGTCGATAGACGCCACTGGTAGAGTTATGGGAGAGGTCGATAGACGCCACTGGTAGAGTTATGGGAGAGTTTAATAGACGCCACTGGTAGAGTTATGGGAGAGATGGATAGACGCCACTGGTAGAGTTATGGGAGAGTTATATAGACGCCACTGGTAGAGTTATGGGAGAGATAGATAGACGCCACTGGTAGAGTTATGGGAGAGGTCGATAGACGCCACTGGTAGATTTATGGGAGAGTTTAATAGACGCCACTGGTAGAGTTATGGGAGAGATGGATAGACGCCACTGGTAGAGTTATGGGAGAGGTCGATAGACGCCACTGGTAGAGTTATGGGAGAGATGGATAGACGCCACTGGTAGAGTTATGGGAGAGGTCGATAGACGCCACTGGTAGATTTATGGGAGAGTTTAATAGACGCCACTGGTAGAGTTATGGGAGAGATGGATAGACGCCACTGGTAGAGTTATGGGAGAGGTCGATAGACGCCACTGGTAGATTTATGGGAGAGTTTAATAGACGCCACTGGTAGAGTTATAGGAGAGATGGATAGACGCCACTGGTAGAGTTATGGGAGAGTTATATAGACGCCACTGGTAGAGTTATGGGAGAGTTTAATAGACGCCACTGGTAGAGTTATGGGAGAGATAGATAGACGCCACTGGTAGAGTTATGGGAGAGTTTAATAGACGCCACTAGTAGAGTTATGGGAGAGATAGATAGACGCCACTGGTAGAGTTATGGGAGAGTTATATAGACGCCACTGGTAGAGTTATGGGAGAGTTATATAGACGCCACTGGTAGAGTTATGGGAGAGTTTAATAGACGCCACTGGTAGAGTTATGGGAGAGATAGATAGACGCCACTGGTAGAGTTATGGGAGAGTTTAATAGACGCCACTGGTAGAGTTATGGGAGAGATGGATAGACGCCACTGGTAGAGTTATGGGAGAGATAGATAGACGCCACTGGTAGAGTTATGGGAGAGTTGGATAGACGCCACTGGTAGAGTTATGGGAGAGATGGATAGACGCCACTAGCAGAGTTAAAGAAAAGTGGAATAAATTTGTAGTCATGTGAGAAGAGGATAGACTCCGATAGGAGTCATAGAATAGTGGGGTAGACGCCATTTGGGAGTCACATAACGGTGAGTGTCGTAGATGCCATTGGGAGTTAGAAGAGTGAGATAAATGTAGTTAGCAGAGTCATTTAAGAGAAAGATAGACGCAATTAGGAGTTATAAAAGAGTGGGTAAGACGCCATGAATAGAGTCAGATAAGATCTGTATTAAACACAGTTTGACGAGTCACAGCTAAAGATCTTGTGACAACAGCTATAGATCTTGTGACAACAGCTAAAGACCTTGTGACAACAGCTAAAGATCTTTTGACAACAGCTAAAGATCTTGTGACAACAGCTAAAGATCTTGTGACAACCGATAAAGATCTTGTGACAACAGCTAAAGATCTTGTGACAACAGCTAAAGATCTTGTGACAACAGCTAAAGATCTTGTGACAACAGCTAAAGTTCTTGTGACAACAGCTAAAGATCTTGTGACAACAGATAAAGATCTTGTGACAACAGCTAAAGATCTTGTGACAACAGATAAAGATCTTGTGACAACAGATAAAGATCTTGTGACAACAGCTAAAGATCTTGTGACAACAGATAAAGATCTTGTGACAACAGCTAAAGATCTTGTGACAACAGCTAAAGATCTTGTGACAACAGTTAAAGATCTTGTGACAACAGCTAAAGATCTTGTGACAACAGATAAAGATCTTGTGACAACAGCTAAAGATCTTGTGACAACAGATAAAGATCTTGTGACAACAGCTAAAGATCTTGTGACAACAGATAAAGATCTTGTGACAACAGATAAAGATCTTGTGACAACAGCTAAAGATCTTGTGACAACAGCTAAAGATCTTGTGACAACAGCTAATGATCTTGTGACAACAGCTAAAGATCTTGTGACAACAGATAAAGATCTTGTGACAACAGATAAAGATCTTGTGACAACAGCTAAAGATCTTGTGACAACAGCTAAAGATCTTGTGACAACAGCTAAAGATCTTGTGACAACAGCTAAAGATCTTGTGACAACAGCTAAAGATCTTGTGACAACAGATAAAGATCTTGTGACAACAGCTAAAATATCTTGTGACAACAGATAAAGATCTTGTGACAACAGCTAAAGATCTTGTGACAACAGATAAAGATCTTGTGACAACAGATAAAGATCTTGTGACAACAGCTAAAGATCTTGTGACGAAAGATAAAGATCTTGTGACAGCCGACCTGCGCGCAGGAGAATCGAGGGTGATTGTGTTAATGGGGAATTAATATTTGATGACGTGTAGACGGTATATAAATGTTCCTAGATGTAAGCTTTATAAATATGTTGTGACGGGTAAGGTGAGAAATTAATTAATGAGGTTTAAAAAATGAGGTGTGAGGGGGTGTGGTGGAAGGAGGGGTAGGGGAGGGAGGAGGAAGAGTATCGTCTTCATAGATGAGATGAAGAACTATGTAGGCCTAGGCTCTATATGTAGATAAAAAAATGAGATAGAGAAAGTACATCAAAGTTACCCTAAAAATAGAGAAACAATTAGAGATTGAAATTTTTTTTAAATGAAAAAAATAATTTGGTGGGTTGTGAGAGGAATGGTGGTGGGGGATGGGGTGGGGGGAATAGCAGAGTCTTTCTCAGGCATCTCTTCAATGGGGCACTACCAGGAGGTCCACCGACCTCTCCCCCACCCAAACGAAATAGAAAAGTGTTCATAATATATACTTTAACCAGTGTCCACCCCCCCTGGAGATAGTAGTTTGAAAGAAACACTAGGGGGGGGGGGAGGGGGAGTTATTTGTGAGGAGAGTAAGACAAGAGATTGTGAGAGATTCATTTATTACAAAGGGGTGGGGTATGGAGTGGTGAGGAGGTAAGTGATTCATTGAAAAAGTGAAGTCAACGAGAGGCGGGAACGCGAGGGTGGGAGAGGTGGGCGTATTTGGTCAAGTGATCAACAGAGAGGGATTTAGGGAGGAAATGAAAATCTTGACGAGGTTTTACACGCAAGAGTATGTAAACGTTAGACACAGCTCATTGTGTTATGGGAGGTACATGAGGAGATGGGGGGGGGGGGGGGGTGGCTCTTATAGCTCATTGTGTTGTCGGAGGTACATGGGGAGTTGGTGGGGGGGGGTCATTGTAAAATAGAGTTTAAATGTTGTATGGGCTATAAAGGTGTGGGAGAATGGTGTACTTTTACACAGAATTACACTTTGTTGTATGTTGTGGTTCAAATAAAGACAATTTGTTGTACATTCTGATGCAGATAATAACACTTTGTTTGATATTTGACACCGATTTAGTCCCCCACAAACTATTGTCGAGCTGTCGAGCTATTTGTGCAAGCACCAAACGTCCTCGGTTCAAACCTACAATAAACGTTTTCTGTAGATCCCACACTTTGAGAAACTTTGTTTGACCTGCCAGTATACTTCTTGTGAGAGTCACTGGCTTTGATAGTGTTGATCGGCGTGGTCAGCTCGGTTAAGCTCATGGTTGCTAAAGCGAAAAATCCCGAGTTCGAATCCCTGGCAGATTAGGCTTGTTAGCTGGGTACAGCAACGCATCTAGGAGAGACAACTCCAAAATGAAACATATGCTGCCTTGTAGTCTGTTCTTGGTTGGACAAAGGCTATGGAAGCAAATCCGAAAAGAAAAGCAGGTTGAAATCGTAGTCGACGGCCTATATGGCGCTTAACAAGTTGACACGTAATACTTTATTGTGTTGGACGTAGCCTACAATTTGAGAAGCACTGTATGAGGTGCCTGTATATTTCTTGTGAGAACCACTGGCTTCCAACAAATACACGATGTCACCTCCACTTTGAGAAGCACCGAATGACGTGCCTGTATATTTCTTGTGAGAACCACTGGCTTCCAGCAAGTACATGACGCCGCCTCCAGTTTGAGAAGCACCGAATGACGTGCCTGTATATTTCTTGTAAGAACCCCTGGCTTCCAACAAGTCCATGACGCCACCCCCAGTTTGAGAAGCACCGAATGACGTGTCTGTATATTTCTTGTGAGAACCACTGGCTTCCAACAAGTCCATGACGCCGCCTCCAGTTTGAGAAGCACCGAATGACGTGTCTGTATATTTCTTGTGAGAACCACTTACTTCCAACAAGTACATGACGCCACCTCCAGTTTGAGAAGCACCGAATGACGTGTCTGTATATTTCTTGTGAGAACCACTTACTTCCAACAAGTCCATGACGTCACCTCCAGTTTGAGAAGCACCGAATGACGTGTCTGTATATTTCTTGTGAGAACCACTTACTTCCAACAAGTCCATGACGCCGCCTCCAGTTTGAGAAGCACCGAATGACGTGTCTGTATATTTCTTGTGAGAACCACTTACTTCCAACAAGTAGATGGAGAGATGGATAGACGCCACTGGTAGAGTTATGGGAGAGGTCGATAGACGCCACTGGTAGATTTATGGGAGAGTTTAATAGACGCCACTGGTAGAGTTATGGGAGAGATGGATAGACGCCACTGGTAGAGTTATGGGAGAGGTCGATAGACGCCACTGGTAGATTTATGGGAGAGTTTAATAGACGCCACTGGTAGAGTTATAGGAGAGATGGATAGACGCCACTGGTAGAGTTATGGGAGAGTTATATAGACGCCACTGGTAGAGTTATGGGAGAGTTATATAGACGCCACTGGTAGAGTTATGGGAGAGATAGATAGACGCCACTGGTAGAGTTATGGGAGAGTTGGATAGACGCCACTGGTAGAGTTATGGGAGAGATGGATAGACGCCACTAGCAGAGTTAAAGAAAAGTGGAATAAATTTGTAGTCATGTGAGAAGAGGATAGACTCCGATAGGAGTCATAGAATAGTGGGGTAGACGCCATTTGGGAGTCACATAACGGTGAGTGTCGTAGATGCCATTGGGAGTTAGAAGAGTGAGATAAATGTAGTTAGCAGAGTCATTTAAGAGAAAGATAGACGCAATTAGGAGTTATAAAAGAGTGGGTAAGACGCCATGAATAGAGTCAGATAAGATCTGTATTAAACACAGTTTGACGAGTCACAGCTAAAGATCTTGTGACAACAGCTATAGATCTTGTGACAACAGCTAAAGACCTTGTGACAACAGCTAAAGATCTTGTGACAACAGCTAAAGATCTTGTGACAACAGCTAAAGATCTTGTGACAACAGCTAAAGATCTTGTGACAACCGATAAAGATCTTGTGACAACAGCTAAAGATCTTGTGACAACAGATAAAGATCTTGTGACAACAGCTAAAGTTCTTGTGACAACAGCTAAAGATCTTGTGACAACCGATAAAGATCTTGTGACAACAGCTAAAGATCTTGTGACAACAGCTAAAGATCTTGTGACAACAGCTAAAGATCTTGTGACAACAGATAAAGATCTTGTGACAACAGATAAAGATCTTGTGACAACAGCTAAAGATCTTGTGACAACAGATAAAGATCTTGTGACAACAGCTAAAGATCTTGTGACAACAGCTAAAGATCTTGTGACAACAGTTAAAGATCTTGTGACAACAGCTAAAGATCTTGTGACAACAGATAAAGATCTTGTGATAACAGCTAAAGATCTTGTGACAACAGATAAAGATCTTGTGACAACAGCTAAAGATCTTGTGACAACAGATAAAGATCTTGTGACAACAGATACAGATCTTGTGACAACAGCTAAAGATCTTGTGACAACAGCTAAAGATCTTGAGACAACAGCTAATGATCTTGTGACAACAGCTAAAGATCTTGTGACAACAGATAAAGATCTTGTGACAACAGATAAAGATCTTGTGACAACAGCTAAAGATCTTGTGACAACAGCTAAAGATCTTGTGACAACAGCCAAAGATCTTGTGACAACAGATAAAGATCTTGTGACAACAGCTAAAGATCTTGTGACAACAGCTAAAGATCTTGTGACAACAGATAAAGATCTTGTGACAACAGCTAAAATATCTTGTGACAACAGATAAAGATCTTGTGACAACAGCTAAAGATCTTGTGACAACAGATAAAGATCTTGTGACAACAGATAAAGATCTTGTGACAACAGCTAAAGATCTTGTGACAACAGCTAAAGATCTTGTGACAACAGATAAAGATCTTGTGACAACAGATAAAGATCTTGTGACAACAGCTACAGATCTTGTGACGAAAGATAAAGATCTTGTGACAGCCGACCTGCGCGCAGGAGAATCGAGGGTGATTGTGTTAATGGGGAATTAATATTTGATGACGTGTAGACGGTATATAAATGTTCCTAGATGTAAGCTTTATAAATATGTTGTGACGGGTAAGGTGAGAAATTAATTAATGAGGTTTAAAAAAATGAGGTGTGAGGGGGTGTGGTGGAAGGAGGGGTAGGGGAGGGAGGAGGAAGAGTATCGTCTTCATAGATGAGATGAAGAAATATGTAGGCCTAGGCTCTATATGTAAAGATAGAAAAATGAGATAGAGAAAGTACATCAAAGTTACCCTAAAAATAGAGAAACAATTAGAGATTGAAATTTTTTTAAATGAAAAAAATAATTTGGTGGGTTGTGAGAGGAATGGTGGTGAGGGATGGGGGTGGGGGGTGGGGGGAATAGCAGAGTCTTTCTCAGGCATCTCTTCAAGGGGCACTACCTCTTAAAGCAGGTCCAAACGAAATAGAAATGTATATTTTATGTACACAATATATACTAACCAGTGTCCAACCCCCCCCCCTGGAGAGAGTAGGGGGGGGGGGAGGGAGGGGGAAGTTATTTGTGAGGAGAGTAAAACAGGAGATTGAAAGAGATTTATTTAAAACAAAGGGGTGGGGTATGGAGGGGTGAGGAGGTAAGTGATTCATTGAAAAGTGAGTCAACGAGAGGAGGGAACGCGAGGGTGGGAGGGGTGGGCGTGGGTGAGTGATTGAGGAAGGAAATTAAAATTATCTTGACGAGGTTTTACACGCACAAAGTATGTAAAGGTTAGACACAGCTCGTTGTGTTGTGGGAGGTACATGGGGAGGTGTGTGTGGGGGGGGGGCTCAATGTAAAATGAAGTAAGAATGTCACATATGAGCTTGTATGGGCTATAAGGATGTGGGAGAACAATGTAAACACTGATAAGGACACTCTGTTTATTATTTTCACACAGATTTACAATTTGTTGTATATTGTAATTCAAATAATGACACTTTTTTGTATACTCTGAATAAGATATTGAAACTGTTGTAAATTGTGAATAAGATATTGAAACTGTGGTGTATATTTCATAGAAATTAAGACCCCCCCCCCCCCCTGAAACAGCTGTCGAGCTGCGAAGCTATTTGTAGCAGCACCAAACGTCCTCGGTTCAAACCTATAACAAGCGCGTTCCTTGTAACACACACTTTAACAAGCACGATGTGACGGGCCAGTATAGGGATGGCTGCTAAACTGAAAAGCCCCGAGTTCAAACCCCGTGCAGATGAGAATCAATAGCTGAGGAAAGCAACCCATTTTCGGGAGATAACTCCAAAATTAAACAATAACTGCGTTGTAGTTAGTTCTTGGAAGCCTAAATGGCGCATAACAAGTTGACACGTAATACCTAATTGTGTTGGACGAAATCCCTTCCAACATTACAATTAAGGATGAAGAAGAAAACTGGACAACCAGCAAGTACATGATGTAACCACTTTGAGAAACACCGAATGATGTGCCTGCATATTTCTTGTGAGAATCACTGGCTTCCAACAAGTAGAAATCGTAACCCCCAGTTTGAGAAGCACCGAATGACGTGCCTGTATATTTTTCCTGGCACCCAAGAGCTTCCAACAAGAACGTGACCAGGGTGTTGATGAATGGGCGTCTTTCGTCTATGTCTGAACGATCACTATATTCAGAGCAGGATGGTTTGAACAGAGAGAGAGAGTAAAAAAAACGTGTCTATTTTCGTTTAATGCGCACCCCACTCTTCCCTATGGTGGGTATCATACGACGAGGCGCATGCGCCGGATTGATTTGTGCGCATGACATAGTACGACATCCGGGTGTGTCTGGGTCGTGGTGACCTCGTCTTGAAAAAAAAACTTACCTGAAGATGTGACGTAATTTGTTTACATTACTTGAAGATGTGACATTTGTTAACATTACCTGAAGACGTGAAATTTCTTAACATTACCTAAAGACGTGACATTTGTTACCATTACCTGAAAACATGACATGTGTCAACATTACCTTAAGACGTGACATTTGTTAACATCACAACGCACAACACCTATGTACCTGTCCACTAAGGTAACCTTTACTGAACCCCTGGTCAATTATGTGTTTTGTTGAGTGTCAACAAAAAAATGTATTGTACGACAGGACCATTTCAAGCTATTGTTTTGCTGGTAACGCTTATCTCAACCTTAACCATTGGCCCTTATTTCGTGAATCGTCGAACGTGTGTTTGTTGTGTGTGTGTGCATATGTGCAAGCGTATGTGTTTTGTGCTTATGTGTTTTGTGCTTATGTGTTTTGTGCTTATGTGTTTTGTGCTTTTGTGTTTTGTGCTTATGTGTTTTGTGCGTATGTGTGTTATGCGTATGTGTGTTGTGCGTATGTGTGTTGTGCGTATGTGTGTTGTGCGTATGTGTGTTGTGCGTATGTGTGTTGTGCGTATGTGTGGTGTGCGTATGTGTGGTGTGCGTATGTGTGTTGTGCGTGTGTGGGTTGTGTGAGTGTGTGTGTGTGAAATTGGTTTTACCGTTATCGCTACCCCAACCCTTACCCTATCGTCAATCGTTAATTCAACCTTAACTCAAACCATAACGCTATCACGAATACAACACAAGCCTTGCCCTAAACATAACACAAACCCAAACGACCCTACCCAGTACAAAACAATCAACAAACTATCACAGAAATACCAAATCTAGTTCAGTCCGGTTATGTTTCACACATTCAGTTTTTTTTCAAGCTGCTAGTGTGATGTAGGCTAAAGCTCTCTGCTGATGGTAATTTATCTTGGCGGCGGAGAGTCCAAAATAAATCAATACAAGCAAGTTGTAAACAGCATCCCAGGATATAAAACGTAAGTCGTTGCATCTTTCGGTGCCAGAGGCGTCATATAGTACGCAGCAGTAAACCTATTCTAAAATTAACCCATTTTAAAATAAATCTACCCTATAGTAAACCTACCCTTGAGCGAAACTGCACTACAATAAACCTACCCTATAGTAAACCTACCCTACAGTAAACCTACCCTATAGTAAACCTACCCTTTAGCAAACATACCCTATAGTAAACCAACCCTTTAGCAAACCTACCCTATAGTAAACCTACCCTTTAGCAAACCTACCCTATAGTAAACCTACCCTTTAGCAAACATACCCTATAGTAAACCAACCCTTTAGCAAACCTACCCTATAGTAAACCTACCCTTTAGCAAACCTTCCCTTGATTGAAACTGCACGTACTACAGTGAAATGCACTATAGTAAACCTACCCTACAGTAAACCTACCCTACAGTAAACCTACCCTACAGTAAACCTACCCTACAGTAAACCTACCCTACAGTAAACCTACCTTTGAGTAAACCTACCTTTGAGTAAACCGACCTTTGAGTAAACCTACCTTTGAGTAAACCTACCCGCATGGGTCTGACCTATTTACTATGATGACATACAGCTGTCCACGTCAATTACGACAACCCTTGAGAGCTGAGTTTCTTTCAGGCATCTCTTAGTCTCTCCCCTCCCACCCCGCCCCTCACCTCCCGTCACCTCCGAACGAAGAATAAACTTTTCTAAAGAAATTAAAATGTATTAGTCCGTCTCCCCCCCCCCCCCCCCCGTCCCCAGAGAAAATAGTTTTAAAGAATCACTGCTGACGAGACTGTTTATTTTGATTTCATGTTTACAAGACACGAGAGTTTTAGAAACACTATGTTGGTTTGTATATAGGAAATCTCTTTAAATAAATCTCTTTTTAATAAAACTTTTTAATAGAATAGAATTTCATAGAAAAAAGAATTGCGCACCAAGCGAACGCCAAAACAAAATGTGCATAATAGTGCGCAATATTATTAGTACTTTATAAATTTACATGCGTTTTTTGAGAAATCGGAAATAGCGTAAATTAGTACTTCCGTTCAACGGAAATTACTAAAAATTTGACAGAAGGTAGAGAATTCAGTGAAATTTCATTTATCTATCTGAAATAGTACTAAAATTATAGGCTTTTGAAAAATTCAAAGTAGAAAATGTACCACTTCCGGTTATCGGAAATCGCTCAAAAGTTGGTACGGATCTACGATTTTGATAAAATACTTATATATGAAATTTCATCAACCTAGCTGTAACGGTACTCAAGTTATCATGTTTACAGACAGACAGACAGACAAACACACAGGCATACGGACAAGATTGCAAAATTATGTTTTTCCGTATCAGTGACGTGTAAAACGTCGAGATTTGTAAAAATCTCGATTTTTTTTTGCACGATTACAATACTTTCTCTATACTTCGTATATACGAGAAAATAAAAATCGGGCAATAGTCTCAATTACGCAAATTTTGCTTCTCTGAAACAAAAATCATGCCTATAGTCTCCCAACTACACCCTTTTAGCTTCAGCCTCTTTGTAACAAAAGTACCGAGAAAAATACACTTTATTTGAAAATTTTCGTATTAAAAAATTAAAGGGTATTACATTTAAAAGACATTTCAAATACTTAGACTTACGCTTTATAAATATAAGCAACAAATGCGTGTCTAAATAAATAATCAGAGTTTGCTGTAATCCTAAAATCGATAACTATACAACTTATTCGACAATTTACGATTTTATCGCGAAATGACACAAGTGCGAAAGAACTCAACGAATAGTGGGGGACCTCGAATATGTGAGAGTCGGTTGATAAATCAAGAGATGGGTCCTTGTTATATGTTATAACATATATTGTAACATATATTATAAAATATAATACTAATGCAACTAACGGAAGCGGGTAATGAAAAATAAATTTACGTCAATGCAAAAAAGTGTTGTTTTTTGTGTGAAAATATTTAGCCTTTATTAGAGTATGGTAATCTATTACCATAGCCCATTCTTAATTGAAGTCGAACATTTATTAAAACTAAACACAAAGTTTAAACACAAACCATAATCTTTGCTTTTTAACCCCAGCCCAAAATAAAATAAAATAGATAAGCTAAATTTTAAAGGTCTTACCGTATTCTTAACATGTGTTCTCTTAAACTTTATTCCTAACCCTAACTCATTCAGTTTATAGACCTTTAGAAAGTCGCTTCATTTCTTAAAGAAAACTAGACACAAGTACTCCAGTGCGAGAAAATGAATTCTCTTTCCACTGCAAGAAGTGTAACTATCAATACAGGTGCAAGAAATGGAATTCGCCACTCACAGAAAAAATTGAACTCTTATTCAAATGCAAGAAATATAATTCTCAACATAGTGAACAAATTGAACTATCATTCAAATACAAGAAATGGACTTCTCCACACAGATAGAACCTTGAACTCTCATTCAAGTGCAAGAAATTGGATTCACACATCCGTGCAAGAAAAGTCAGAACTCTCCAGTAAACAACTCACCCAGCCGACACTTTACATCTTGCATTGATCCCGCCCTCCCCTCACCACCACTAAGTACATTTCAACCCCCCTCCCCATCCCTACCCCCCTACCCCCCCTCACCCAAACAGTAATAACCGTCTTTACGTCGTCTGAACATCCCCAGCAGACGTGCGATGCCAGACCGGACTCGCAGAAGTGACCGTCGTATTTGCTGGGGCTTGTCGTCCGTGTGAGCCTGGTGTCCAGGAGTTCGTCATTAGCATGAGCCAGGTCGGCCAGATTTTTTATTGGCACTGCGCACGCGCGCGGGAGAATTAAGGAAACTTAAGCACTTCCGGTGGACCGACGGATGATTGAAACAGTGGAGCAGACGACCAATGGCAGCCGGTGGATCTCACGTGATAACTCTTAGTCCGGAACATAAACATAGATTTTCTGGGTTTTTTTTTTCTACTAGGAATGGTAGCTGTTTAATTAGTACTAAGGTTGATTTAATAGCAGTATTGCTAGTTGTATTGTCAGTTATAAGGGAGTGGTTTTTTTTAAAATCAGTAGCAAAGCTGTTTTAATAGTAGTAGAAAATCTGTTAAAAAAGGAATCCACGAAAAATGGGCAAATACAAACTAATTATGCGAATACCCTTAAATTTTGTCATAGTTCGTGGAGAATGTTTTATTATGCTACAGGGTACACATGGCCGTTTGTTGCTAATATCTATATGTTACCGAGTCTATTTGCTTGTAGTGCCAAATGTTACCGATTTCACTGCTGACAGAGCCAAGTGTTACCGAGTGTATTTACTCGTGCTACCTTTGACCAGCACACAACATCGACCACAATATAGATACTCGGAAATGCAGGTTTACATTGATCTCTTTATTACATGAATCAATAGAAATGCTCCACATAAAAATGTATCAATGTTCCATAAGAATACAATGAACCAACTGACCCCCACTGTCCTCACTAGTCCTCACATAACAGAATGCACGTGTCCATAATTCCTATTCTCACATAACACAATACGTCCTCACGTATCGGTCTTCAACTTGATACTCCCCGTTCTCAACTGTCGCCTTCCTATTTTATCTCCTCGTATTCGTATTCGTATTCGTATTCGTAATCGTATTCGTAATCGTATTCGTAATCGATTCTAATCGTTGCATCAGAATATTAATTGCGCAGCTCTGTCGTACAATCCGATTATTAGACCACCTGCACTGTTTCGTCAGCCCAGTTTGGCCTTGGTCCTGTCAAAGTTGACAGACTGTAATACGTTCTTATCGTCCCTGGTAACTCCACTAGTTACATCCACCCCCCGCCTTTTTTTTGTGTGTTTTCAACCACAAACAACGCTTGGCAGGTGCACTCCTTCAATGTCAAACGCACCGCCGTAAAAAAAAAATTTATTGTTCCACTCACTGTCAATGTCGTCACATTCGTAAAAGATTGACAGTTATCCCTATTTCACATATCAAATGTGTCTACATCATATTCCTCAGACACAAAGCAGTTCTAGAATTCACATCCACCTTTTTTCGTTTGGTGTCTTCACCAGTTCATTTTTATAGCTTTTGAACAGTCTGCTCTCATCCCAGCGCGACCATGAAAGAATTGATGGTTGCTGACGAAAAATTTCGTATTCTTTCTGTTTCTCAAACTTCTCCGCGGACCACTTATCTGCTGTTCTACTGTCTCTCTGCTTCTGGGAGGATCGGGATCCTCATTGTTGCAGTTATTCTCCACTTGTGTATCGCTGTTGTGCTGTTGATGGTGACATGGTTCCGGGATGGGTATGAGAATTTCCGTTGTAGTTTCCGGTTCCCTAATTGTCTTAGGTTTCTTTGTGTGTAAATGCTCTTCTTGACTATGCCAATATTTCTTTAATTGAGCAATATTCGCCCACCGATCCGGTTTGGTGTGATTGGTGGGTCTTATTTTAAAGGGACCACCTGCTACTTTAGGCATCTCCACGACTTGCCATATCTCCTGTCCCCAGAGGTCGTGGATTTTGTTTCTACCTAATGGGTGGCTACGTAGTAATACTTTGTCGTTTAGTTGGAGTGGCGGGTCTTTTGTCTGTACCCGCGGTTCTCTTCGCCGTGCTTCATGTTCTAGTCTTCCTTGTACCACCCTGTACATTTCTCTTATTCGTCTCATATGTTCATTCACATATTCCAGTGCGGTGTATGAGCCAGTCATACTTTCCTTTTTTCCTAGGAACAAGTCAAGAGGGAGTCGAGCCTCCCGTCCGAACAGTAACATGTGTGGCGAAAAGCCGGTTGTGGCATGGGGGGTGCAGTTGTATAGATATACCAACTCTGGGAGAAAATCAGGCCAACGTTTTTTCTGTTCAGGTTCTAGAGTACGCAGCAAATCATGCATGCTGCGGTTGAACCGCTCGCACTGTCCGTTTCCTTTAGGATTATATGTGGTTGTTCTAGATTTGTTGATCCCGTAGTGGCTGCACAGTTGGTTAATTACTTCTGACTCGAAGGCCCTTCCTTGGTCAGAGTGTAATTGTCTTGGTATGCCATATTTGATGAACCAGTGTTCTATTAAGACCTTTGCCACTGTTTTGGCCGTCTGATCTCGTGTGGGCACCGCGACAGTCCATTTGGTGAATACGCCAGTCATCACCAACACATGTTCCGTCCCATCCGATGATTGCTCCAACGACGTAAAGTCCATAGCCACAATCTCTAGTGGTTTTGTCGCCAGTAGGTGTCCTGATGGCTGTCTCATTTTGACAACTGGCATTTTCGCATGCTGACACCTAACACAAACCTCACAATGGCGTTTGACCTCCATCTCCATATTGGGCCAGTAGCACCGCCATCGTAATATTTTGTGCGTCCTGTCCTGACCCTGGTGTCCCGCCCTGTCATGTGCCAACTTTAGCACTTCTTCTCGTAACTGTCCAGGCACCACCACCTGGTGTATTGTCCCGTCTATTTGGTCATGAATTCTCCGCATGAGAACACCATCCTTTATACTGAGACGGTACCACTGACTCAGTAGTTTCTTTGTTTCCCGACCAAACTGTTCTCTTTCCCTTCTTCTTGGGAGTTTTTGTTCCTGGACGTATTTCAACAGCGGCTGTAACCCACTATCCGTTCTCTGGGCATCTCTTATCTCTTTATGATTAAGGCAATTAAAATCACTGATGTCCATATGTCGGGGCTCTGTGGATATGTGCTCCACCCCGGTCTGCCCGTTTTGCATCACTTGCACCCCGTGAGGGATATCTGTTGACGCTCTGACCTCACATATTCCTGTCAGCGTTTCTTCCTCATCGCCCGGTCTCTCGTAAGGATTCCTTGATAAAGCGTCCGCATTGCCATTGGACCGCCCCGGGCGATATTTTATCTCTAGGTCAAAGAGTGCCAATTCTGCTGCCCATCGCTGTTCGATGGATCCCAACTTTGCTGTCTGTAGGTGACTCAGGGGGTTATTGTCAGTGTATACCACACATTTAGCACCTAATAGATAGTCCCTGAATTTTTCAGTCACAGCCCATTTTAATGTCAAAAGTTCTAGTTTCATGGCGCTTTAATTTGTCATGTTCTTCTCTGATTCCTTCAGAGCTCGACTGGCATACGCAATAACCCTGAAACCTTGCTCTTGTTGTTGTGATAGTACAGCCCCCAGACCTTTAGAGCTGGCGTCAATTTCTAGCCGAAATGGTTTGTCAAAGTCTGCGTATCCTAATATCGGCGCCTCGGTTAAAGCATTTTTCAGTAGCTTAAACGAGTTCAGGCATTCCTCAGTCCATAATTCACCTATCAGTTGTGTTTTGCCTTTCTTTTTCTCCTTACTGTGTTTCTTTGTCATTTTGTTTACCAAGTCATGCAACGGTGCGGCAATTTTTGCAAAACCAGGTACAAATTTTCTATTTTCTTCTTCAGATAACAGACACTCTAAAGATGAACATTTCTCCTGTGCTTTTAATTTGCATGAACTTTCCCTATCCAGTTTCATGGTTAACCTTGAGATCTCATTCTTAAGTCTACCAATTTCTTCCTTATCATCATTTTTCTCTGCCAACAAATTGTTCACTTGAAATTTTTTAACATTCAAGTTCATTTCACAGTTCATTTTTTCTATTATTAACAAGTCTTTTGAATTCTTAAGTTCTTCCACCAAGGCTAAAGTATCTGTTAGCTTAGTTTCACAATTCTGAAGTTCAGAAAGCTTCAATTCTAATTTTTCTTGTGTAATTTGAAGTTCTTTTTCAATATCTGATAATTTCTCTTCAAGTCTTGTTTGAGACTCTTTCATTGTTTGTCCCATTTTGTTTCTTAAGCCATAACCTCGCCTCTCTGTAGCATTGACTTGCCTTACAGCAGGCGATCGTTTCACCGGACAGTACCGTGCCATATGTCCGGGCTGTGAGCAGGACAGGCAGATTGGTCGACCGTCAGCCGTCCACCGGAGCGATGGACCGGCAGGTCGCGGCTGTCCAACCTGTCTATGTTTTGTCCCGTTTTTGCCCTGATTCTCTGCTGTTGACCTGCTTTCTAACCTCTCCAATCGTTGGTCAACCTTATCCAGGTGGGCCAACAGTTGAGCCATCATGGTTTCCATCGTGCCGGTCCCTGTGGGTGGGGATTGTTTCTGTTCCGGCACAGAGACTTTGTCTACCGAACAGTTCGATTGGTCCTCATCCTCGGACCTGCGGATCGCTGAGTTCCTGACCTGAAGGAAGGTCAACTGTGGGTCTTTGTAGACCTCTTCTTTCAAATATCTTCTTGACATAGGGGTCGCCAACCCCTCGATGAAATGGTCCCTCAGCAGGCGCAAATCCATGTCGGGTATTTTGCCTTTTACAGCTTCAAAGGCCCTGTTCATTCGGTATGAATATTCCATCACACTCTCCGCCAGTCTCTGCTTTATGCCTACAAACACCGATAGCAGTTGCGATCCCGACCGTCTCTCCCCAAAGGTCTCCATAATTAGATCTAGCACCCTATCTGGATCTGTTTGGAGGGTTTTATCGTGGCATTTGACCTCTGCCCTAACCGTCTCCCCTATACTGCTCATCAACAATCTTAATCTTTCCTCTGGTGCCATGTATCTCGAGGCCCAGGCAGCCCTGACCTCTTCACTGAACCTGTTGGTTAAGGTTGGATCACCGTCTCCGTAAAATTTGTTTATGTGGGACTCACTGGGCAGGACCACAATATGGATCTGCTTCTCGTCCAGATTAGACATTCTAATTTTTTTCTGTCCTGGTCCATCTGGAGGCAAAGGGTCATCTTCACTGCTGTCTATCTCTGGGCTATCTTTATCTGGCTCAGACCGTTGGGCCAGCAGGAGTCTCTGTCCCTTTCCGATATCTAAAATACCACTCCCGCGTCTGCCCCTCACACCAAGGAAAAATGCTGCAGCTATGCAGCAGATAGTGTTGCCCAAAAGGGAGATCATGACACATTTCCAGTGTCTAAGAGTTCCATCTATATCTTGGTTGCCATCTTTGCCTAGTATTTGTCCCACAACCAAGTTGGAGATACCAATGCCAATTATCTGGATGCTGGTGGTCAGCCCCATAGCTGTCGCCAGGGTAGTTGGTGCTACAACTAGGGGTATACTGAGCCTCATGCTTGCAGCAGCAAAAGAGCATGTGACACCAAGCCAGAATGATAATGAAAGGTGTCTCATCTCTGTTCTTTTCAATTTCCTCGATTCTGATTTCAGTTTTCCCTTTTATATATTTCCTTCAAATAAAAAAAGACCTTTCTTACCGTGTATGTAAGAATACTTTTCCCATGTTCCTGAATGTCCGAGTTCACACACACGAAACACAGTTATTAACTAGGTTGACTATGGGTGCCTAAAGCGGCTGGTCTAGTTGAATTCTTCTGCTCGACAACGCCAAATGTTACCGAGTCTATTTGCTTGTAGTGCCAAATGTTACCGATTTCACTGCTGACAGAGCCAAGTGTTACCGAGTGTATTTACTCGTTCTACCTTTGACCAGCACACAACATCGACCACAATATAGATACTCGGAAATGCAGGTTTACATTGATCTCTTTAATACATGAATCAATAGAAATGCTCCACATAAAAATGTATCAATGTTCCATAAGAATACAATGAACCAACTGACCCCCACTGTCCTCACTAGTCCTCACATAACAGAATGCACGTGTCCATAATTCCTATTCTCACATAACACAATACGTCCTCACGTATCGGTCTTCAACTTGATACTCCCCGTTCTCAACTGTCGCCTTCCTATTTTATCTCCTCGTATTCGTAATCGTATTCGTAATCGTATTCGTAATCGTATTCGTAATCGATTCTAATCGTTGCATCAGAATATTAATTGCGCAGCTCTGTCGTACAATCCGATTATTAGACCACCTGCACTGTTGCGTCAGCCCAGTTTGGCCTTGGTCCTGTCAAAGTTGACAGACTGTAATACGTTCTTATCGTCCCTGGTAGCTCCACTAGTTACATATAAATATAAATGCTAGATTTAGATAGAATTTAATTCTTCTGCGCTGATTTCTGTGCACATTTTCCATTGCGCATTTTTCCGTTGCGCATTTTTCCGTTGCGCATTTTTCCGTTGTGCATCGTTTAAAATATGTGGGGAAATGAAACAGAGGAACGTAACCATCTCACATCACAGCGTTAAATAAAAAGCTTGTTCTACACTCTTCTATTTACAGTACCTACGTGGTTATACATTTAGCATACAAGTGAAATTCCCCTTTCCGACTTAACTTTCTATAAGGCAAACGGAGTAGAGTTAATTTGTATCTTGACCTCGCACATTAAGGGATGGTATTGTCAGCACTGTGCCCAGCTGCTTTTTCTTTCCCTAACGTGAGTCAGGTACCCATCAGACTCAAGGACGTCCTGCAGTATCAACTCCAGACCAAGATCCGAACTGCAGAACCTCGGGCAAAGAGTCGAACGCTCTACTACCCGATCTCACCGTTCCGTGGAGTGAGTTAAATTTGCTATACACATCTTACAACCATAACCCTAACCCTACTGTAAAAAAACAACAACAATACTATTGCTACTCCTCTGTTATCCATACAGGGACATAACGACACTGAAAGCCCAAACTTAAACGAAACCCGACTCGATTGCTGGGGACAGCCACACTTGTAGGAGAGACAGCTCCAAAATCAAACAACTGCTGCCTTGTAGTTTGTTCTTGGGTGGACAAAGGCTATGGAAGCAAATTCAAAAAGAAAAGCAGGCTGAAATCGGAGTCGATGGCCTCAATGGCGCATAACCAGTTGACACGTATACTTAACTGTGTTGGAGGGGATCCCCACCAACACTAAAATTAAGAACGATGAAGAAGAAGAACGGCCTATAACAAGTTGACACGTAATACTTTATTCTGTAGGAGTGGATCCCTTCCAGCATTAAAAATTAAAAACGAAGAAGAAGAGACTAAACCCAAATTAATCCCCCCCCCCCCAACAATGACTCAACCCCCAAAAAGTTTCGATTTGTTAGTGGGGTTGGCTCAGAAAGCTGTTAAAGAATAGATTTTTAAAATTTTTTAAAATCGTTTGCAGCTTGATCTAAAACCCACATTTTGTGATTTAGTATAAACGAGCTGACCCGAGGCGTATCATACGCCGCTATTTAGTTGTTTTATTTTCTACTTTTCAGTAATTCATAATTTGTGAATTCGACAGTACCAATGCTGCCACTGAAAATATTTGCTTTAAAATACTTTCCCCAACCCCTACCCCCCTTCCCCCGTGAAAGCAAACTCCTTTTAGTTACCTCCCCTAAGTTCAAAATAGTTTCAAACTAAATTATCTGCCCTTAATAGCCGTCACTAAACCCGGCTCTACGATTGTAAACATTTAGCGTGAACCACAGTTCACCAGACCGTGTAGGGGTGGGGGTGGTAGGGAGAGCGCTTACAGCTTGGTGTTTTCTAACGTCTCCAAGAAGAGAATTATATATATAGATGTTGTACGAAATGGATGTAGTTTGTGTTATTAATATTTTTGTTTACTAAATAAAATTATTAAAAAGTTAATCAAATTTTTAAAAAATCTTTGCCATAGTAACGAAATTTAAAGTTAAAAAAACAAACAAACAACAAAAAAACTTATTGCGATGCGGAAATTTCCTAATAAAAAGAAATATTGTGTCATGACAGTCATGACATCTCATTTATGTAATCGATGGCAGAAAAAAATATTATAACACAGACAATTAAAAAACAATTTCTCCAATTTATGCCGGGTACCGATTAAAGCTGAGTGTGCTCAGTGAAGCTTACATATTGCAAGAGGAGACACTGACGTGACCAAAACCCAAGGGGACAGAACTCGCGTGAACAAAACAAACTCCTGTAGTGTACGATGTAGGATGCTGATATTTTAAAAAATGTTTTTATAGATAATCCATTAACTCTGGTAATGGGATTGCTGTTTCAATTCCGCTAGACGCTGTGTTTTCAATTTTTTTGGTCCAACTTATTTTGGACCACATGTCTTTTTTTTCCTAATCAGGGTTTTAGTTGATGTTGGGATAGACATGGATGATAGAGTTAGCTGGTCTATGATGTGGCAGGAGGTGTATGTCAGGAGTGTATAGGGGTGTAGAAAGATGGGGGTGGTAGAGGGGTGTAGAAAGATGGGGGTGGTAGAGGGGTGTAGAAAGAAGGGGGTGGTAAAGTGGTGTAGAAAGATGGGGAGGGGGTAGAGTGGGTAGAAAGAAGGGGGGGTGAGAGGGGTGTATAAAAGACGGGGGTGGTAAAGGGATGTAGAAAGACAGGGGTGGTAAAATGGTGTAGAAAGACGGGGGTGGTAGAGGGGTGTAGAAAGACGGGGGTGGTAAAGTGGTGTAGAAAGATGGAGGTGTTAGAGGGGTGTAAAAAGACGGGGGTGTTAGAGGGGTGTAGATAGACGGGGGTGTTAGAGGGGTGTAGAAAGACGGGGGTGGTACAAGTACAGGGTGTATAAAGACGGGCATGATGCACGGTGTATTACTGAAGTCCATTATTTTCCTTTTGTATATAATAGCTGTTGTTTTTTGATGGGTTTAATTGGATCAATAGATTTTAACCCGTTCATTAACGTACAAAACCAGGATATAACAAGGACTTAAATGCGACTAAGGGACGTGTGGCTGAATGGTACAGTGTTTGACTGATACGTCGAAGGTCTCGAGTTCGGATATTGGTTTGGACTTGTGACTGCAGGACGTCCCTGAGTCCACCCAGCTCTGACGGGTACCTGGCTTACGGTGGGGAAAGTTAAGATGGCTAGGGCATAGTGCTGAGGTTAAGAAACATGGACGTTCTCCGACGGGGGGGGGGGGGGCAGTTCCCCTTGATAGATGCCTGAAAGAAACTTATAAGCCACAAATGAAGGCTATAAACTTCAATCGTATTCAACCACAAGACTATAAACATCAAATAAATGATTGCCAGTTATACACCAGAAATGGCTGTTATAATTATTATAAATCACAAACGTCGGTTATAACCGGTTATAATGGACCACTCTGCAACAACAACAAAAATATACCTGTTGCTATAACAACACCAACCCTCACACTTAAATTACTGAATAACCCACCACTCCCCACTGATACAAACCCAGTTCTGCATTATAAATTCAAAATCACACACAGACACACAGACACACTCACGCACACACATCCAACTTTAAAAAAAAAAACCTCGTTTTCAAATCTCGAGGGTATCCAAGTCTCGCTGACCCATCATACCCCCCCTTCCCCACCCCCACCTTCCTCTTGCACACGCGCTTACAACAGCGGTGCAGTCCGCCACGGCACTCAACAAATTCCCATGAATATTTCATCCCCCTCTGCTGCAGGTAATGTTAATGGCAGCTCTTGCTCAGAGACCAAACAGGATTCATTTCAGGCGGTCTAATATTTTCATGCTGATAAAAACGAATGAATGTTTAATCAGATGGGTATCATAAAGCCGTGAGATAATGTGCCATTCGATGTATGAAGATTTGAAAAAGCTATACAGGCTTTAATGGGTTTGAAAAATGTTCGTAGTTCGAGAGATTTATAACCACAGACGCCCGTAGTTCGAAGTGTTCGTAGCTTGAAGAGTTCGTAGCTCGAAGCGTTCGTAAAAAGCTATACAGGCTTAATGGGTTTGAAAAATGTTCGTAGTTCGACATATTTATAACAACAGATACCCGCAGCTCGAAGCGTTCGTAGCTCGAAGCGATCGTAACTCAAAGCGTTCGTAACTCGAAGCGTTCCTAACTCGAAGCGTTCGTAACTCGAAGCGTTCGTAACTCGAAGCGTTCGTAACTCGAAACGTTCGTAGCTCGAAGCGTCCGTAACTCGAAGCGTTCGTAACTTGAAGAATTCGTAACTCGAAGCGTTCGTAACTCGAAGAAAATATTTATACCCACATACATCCGTAACTCGAAGCGTTCGTAACTCGAAGTGTTCTTAACTCCAAGCGTCCGTAACTCGAGGCGTCTTTAACTCCAGGCTTTTGAAATCCGAGACCCACTGTATTAACCCCCCCCCCCCCCCCCCAAACGTGCTGGAGGAGCATAGATCATGGTCTTTTTGAGAGAGACAACCACAAATACAGTGGGCTATACGTAGGTGTCTTTAAAGAACAAGGTCGGTATCAAAGTACACGTGTATAAAGATGATTAAAGCCTACATTCAAAAGAAAAAGAATAAAGCTGTTTTCAAAATTGTAAATCGGTTGTGTTGAAAGACAAGACAGTGAAACACGAAGCATAAATAGGGGAAAATTAAAATGAAAGAAAAGAAACGAAATTAAGGTTTGCGATACGTAATTTTATAGAGATTTTTAAAAATGTATGGGTTTGTTGACGTTTTGAGGCAGACATAGGGTTGTTAGACATCCTCTGTTTGTAATTGAGACGGGTAGAGCTACATTTGATAAGAAGGGAGGGGTAACGGAGGGTGTGAACGGTAATACTGATGGTCACGGATGGACATCACTGGTAACATGGATTTCAGAGGTGACATGGACATGACTGGTGACATGGAGATTAGTGGTGAGATCGATGTCAATAGTGCCATGGACATTAGACAAAACAACCCACTGACGAATACCAATACAAGTCAAAACAGCCAAATGACCAAGACAGGATAGCACAACCAAATGTCTAATCTATGACTGGAAATGACCAAGTTTAGACAAGGACAGCCTAGACAACCAAATGCCCACCCCAAGACAGCCAAATGCCCACCCCATGACAGTCAAATGACCAAGACAGGATAGCACTGCCAATGTCCAAGCTATGACTGAACAGCAAAATGACCAAGTTAAGACAAAGAACAAGGCAGTCACATGCCCAATCCAAAACAAAGTACACCAAACTGGTCCAGTACATTCAAATGAGACAGTCGACGTACATCGCCAAGAAAAAAAATCCTTCATCACTAAGTCAACGTATGAAATAACTAAGGTCATACAATACAACTAAATGACCAAATACATAACGTGATGTATGAAATGACTAAAGCCATACAATACAACTAAATGACCAAATACACAACATGTTCTATGAAATGACTAAAGCCATACAATACAACTAAATGACCAAATACACAGCGTGTTTTATGAAATGACTAAGGCCATACAATACAACTAAATGACCAAATACACAACGTGTTATATGAAATGACTAAGGACATACAATACAACTAAATGACCAAATACACATGTTCTATGAAATGACTAAGGCCATACAATACAACTAAATGACCAAATACACATGTTCTATGAAATGACTAAGGCCATACAATACAACTAAATGACCAAATACACAGAACTCAGGACTAGACCAGACACGCATACTAATTACCATAATAAATCAAATCTCACAAACTCTCTCGGTACGGGATGATAATGGTGGGCTACACGAATTTAGTTTTTATTGATTATCAATGGGGTACTTTCGTATGGTTTAGTATGTAGGTTTATGGTTAGTTGAGTCAATTAGCCCAATCATGTTTTAATTAGTTGGATCAATTAACCCAAGCTTGATATGATTAGTTGAGTTCATTAATGCAATGATTGTATGGTTAGTTTAGTAAATTAACTCAGGTCATTGGTTGAAAGCGTAAGTTTCAGAATTGTATGGTAAGTTAACCATAGGTCGTTAAGGTTAGATTCGTTGAACTAGTTTGTGACAAGGATAACTGGGGTGACAGACGGGGGGGGGGGGGGGGGGGAAGGGGTGGTGTGGTGTGGAGAAGGTGTAGGGTGGGACAAAACATTGAGTTATTTGTAGGTTTGGAGTGGGTGGGGGGGGAATCACACTCCCCCCCCCCCACCCCCGAGTCAGTGCTTTACCCAGAGGTTTCATTTTTAGTTAGCCAATCATTTGAAGTTACGCAATGCCAAAACTAAGATCGGGGAGGGGGCAGTGTTTCTTCCAGACTTTTTTCTCCCGGGGGGGGGGGCACTTGAAATATTTCAAGGGGGGTACGCGCCGGGTAACACTACTCCCCACCCCCTCTTCTAGATTATAATTAAGTTAACGATGCAGATGGACGGCGTAAGTTTTAATCTCGTTTTAGGTCCGACCCACGCATGCGCAGTAAACCCGTTTAGAGCTTCTGTTACTCACGCGCTACTTAAATAATGCACGTGCCCGTTTCCACGCGCCCGCGGGGTTAATTACTGTCTAATTATTGTTTAGCATCTATTCTTTAATTAAACAGTCGGGGAGGACGGTGACGATTTGCATAATTTCTCTCACTTTCAATCCCAGTTATAGGTGTTTTTGTTGTAGAGTGTGAGTGTGTGTGTGTGTGTGAATGGGGGGGGGGGGGGGTGGAGAGGGGGGGGGGCTCTCTGTTATGATATAGTCTATGAATAATGCTACTCTATTTTTCGATTATCTATACCCGAACCCCAACTCACCCCCTCATACTGCCAACTTCACATGTTGCGAAAAGCTAAACAACGTTAAAAATAAATCATTTTTATTTTTTTCCCCTTTTTACTAAAAGAATTTTTTTAACCTAGGCCCTAGTCCCTATCATCATCTTTTCCCGTTTGTGCCCAAGACACATAGGGCAGATGAAGTAGAGTTCATCTGTTTCAATGACCTCGGCATATAAGCACTATGCCCAGCCGCATTTGTTTCCCTAACTTGAGCTAGGTACCCATCAGAGCTGGGTGGACTCAGAGACGTTCTACTAACTTGATTCCGGATTCAAACTCGAGACTTTCGGGTTAGCAGCTTCGCTCTACTGTTAGACCATGCCGACCCATACCCTCGTCCCTATGCTTGTTTAACCCAAAATATCTAGCCCCGCCCCTTCAAGCCTTAAGTATATTGCCTCACACCCTAACCGTTCATATAATGATGATTTAAAAAGTACAAATTTAAGTTAATTAATTACTAATCAGGTTATTGGAATTATTGAATTGATTCATTCTCAATCCCATGTAAACACTGAAAGCGTCCCTAACTACGAGGTGAACGGAACAAAAATGTTCACACGTTTAATGGAAGTAATGAAATAAAAATTGAGCTGGGCATAGCTTGATTTCCATGTGGATTAGAGTATTGATTCGGTGCTTGGAAAGTTGGGGATTGCATGGAGTTGAGAGTGGTTGTTTTATAGCTGAGGATGTGTTTATGTGATGAACACATGTAGAAGGTGTTTTACAGTTGAGGTTGTGTTTGTATGATGTACATATTATGTAGGATGTATATATGATGTACACATGTAAAAAGTGTTTGTGCGATGTACACATGAAGGTGTTTATGTGATGAACACATTTAGAAGGTGTTTTACAGTTGAGGTTGTGTTTGTATGATGTACATATTATGTAGGATGTATATATGATGTACACATGTAAAAAGTGTTTGTGTCATGTACATATTATGTAGGATATGTTTAAATGATGCACATATGTAGGATGTGTTTGTGTGATATACCAATTATGTAGGATGAGTTTGTATGATGTGCACATCAGTTGAGGTTGTGTTTGTATGATGTACATATTATGTAGGATGTATATATGATGCACATATATAGAAGGTGTTTGTGTGATGTACATATGTAGAAGGTGTTTGTGTGATGTACACATGAAGGTGTTTGTGTGATGTACACATGAAGGTGTTTGTGTGATGTACATATGTAGAAGGTGTTTGTGTGATGTACACATGAAGGTGTTTGTGTGATGTACACATGAAGGTGTTTGTGTGATGTACATATGTAGAAGGTGTTTGTGTGATGTACACATGTAGAATGTGTTTATCTGCTGTACATATATAGAGTGTGTTTATCTGCTATGTAGAAGGTGTTTGTGTCTTGTACATATATAGGATGTGTTTAAATGATGGATGTGTTTGTGTGATATACCAATTATGTAGGATGAGTTCTATATAGAAATCTCAAAGAGAGAGAAAGAGCAAGAGAGAGAGAGAGAGAGAGAGAGAGAGAGAGCGAGAGAAAGAGAGAGAGAGAGAAAGATAAAGATAAAGATAGAGACAGTTCTCTTTCTACAATTTAGTTCGTTCTTGATCAAACCGACATTACACCAGACTTAAACTACCTGCTTTAAACTCGATCAGAGCTTGCGATTTAAACTCTAAATGACAATTTACCTTCTCCTTCTCAACTATCAAGGGCTAACCTCAGGTGTGAGCACATCCAAGAACCACAACTCACCTGGGTCACCTGGGTCACCTGGGTCACCTGGGTCACTTGGCTGATCGAGTAATGGCTACTTATTTTAATGCTGTTATCTCCCTTTGGTATTAAATACAGGCATATTTATACGAACTTTGTAAAAACAAAAGGCCTACTAAGAATTAAAATTAGAAACTTTTGTCTTGTCACCGGAAACTATGTTGTTGAAAATCACATTAAAAATAAACCGGGAGTGATCTCACCTGAACTTTCTCGAATATTCTTATATAACACTACGGGGGATGGCAACTCGGGATATAGACATGATTTTTAATCCATTTTTAATTACTGTAGGTGATTGTCCGTTTTATATTGAGGCTATGTAGGAGATTGTCCGTTTTATATTGAGGCTATGTAGGAGATTTTGCGTTTTATATTGAGGCTATGTAGGAGATTGTCCGTTTTATAGTGAGGCTGTGTAGGAGATTGTCCGTTTTATAGTGAAAGCTATGTAGGAGACTAGCTGTTTTATAATGAGGCCATGTAGGAGATTGTCCGTTTTATAGTGAAGGCTATGTAGGAGATTGTCCGTTTTATACTTATAGTGAAAGCTTTGTAGGAGATTGTCCGTTTTATAGTGAATGCTATGTAGGAGATTGTCCGTTTTATAGTGAATGCTATGTAGGAGATTGTCCGTGTTATAGTGAATGCTATGTAGGAGATTGTCCGTTTTATAGTGAATGCTATGTAGGCGATTGTCCGTTTTATAGTGAAGGCTTGTAGTAATAATGTCCGGGTCTCAGCGGGTACGGACAAAAAAAATTGTCCGAGTTGGAGCGAAGATAGAGTGGGAAAAAACAAGCCAGCACTGTAGATTGAGGTCAGCATAACTGACCCAGACACGCAGAGAAGACGTGAAATTAAGAATGACATGGGTCAGTTGTACGAGGGGAGACTACTCCGGATAAAGAGTTTGTGTCAAAACTATTTGGCCTGCGGGCCTCATACGGTCAGCGATAACATTAAATACGACGAGTAAACGCAAAAAGAATAGACGAATAAAAAAAAAAATACTTGTATTTGTAATAGTACACGTAAAGTACATTTATTTTTTAATGTAATTTTAAAAACAGTTTAGGCGGGATATGGTATATGGGAGCAGTGTTTCTTCCAGACTTTTTTCTCCGGGGGGGCACTTGAAATCTTCGGGGGGGGGGGGGGGGCGGTAAACTTTCTTCGGGGGGGCGGACACTGTTAAAAGTATATATTTTCTATATAAATTATATAAATTTCATTTCGTTCGGGGGGGCGGTAAAAATTTTTCGGGGGGGCTTTGCCCCCCCCCGAAGAGATGCCTGGAAGAAACTCTGTATGGGAGGATAGGGGAGGGAAGAGCGTGTTTAGGGGTGGTAGAGAACTTCACCGCTTTTCCGGAAAAACCCGAGTTTGGTTTCCGGACACCCAGAGAGACAAGAAAAAAACCCAGAAATCATACAGCTGCCCAGTTGATATTCTTGTAGGAAAAAAAAATAGTCGAACATCTTGTTTGATCCCGCCAGTTATGCAATTTAAAAAAACAATAATGGTATTAAAAAGGAATATGGAGAAGAAAAAAAAAAGTGTAGTCTACATGTTCAGATATGTATTTGCTCTCTGTACTTTTATTGAATTATTTATAGTGACATAAGTTTGATACAATTTCACTTACAGTTACACTGAAAGCATAAAATATGAATTACTAGGCATACTGCCTAGCTTCGCTTAGGTTTTTAAAAAACATTTGAGAATTTGAATACTTAATTATTTAGCGATGGATTGGGTGGAGAGTGCTTTAATTTAAACAGTAAAGCTAACTTTAGAAAAAAATGTTTTGTTTGTCTTTTAAATTCCGTCTCACAGAGAAATAGTGGAAAGTACGCAATGTATAACTAAAATGGAATTAGAACTACACAGGTTTCATGAACAGTATATCTAATGGTTTATATTACATTGCCTTTTGAAATTTATTTGATTATCTAATTAGGATACGTAACTGAATTAACAACTTAATTTTGTACTACAACAAATGCTATACTTCGTCATTTTCTGTTTCTGTTTAAAATAGTATACAATTATTTGAAAAATAATAATTTAAAAAACGTTACCTCCCTTGAAAACTGAACGTATGACGTATGTCTTTGCTATGCTTATATAAGAAATTACGGTATATGAACATATTTAACGACTATAATGGCTGTTTCCGACGGGAATACATTTTTTTGTTACCCTCCAGGGTCGGTCTACGACGTCATATAATATTAAGGGGATCGTTCGTCAATTTATTTATATATATATCACATATAAGGTGAACTTCACTCACGATCATCTTTTAGCCCTCGTCGAGGGCTTTGAGTCTGACCAACAGTTTTTCCATACGGCATAGTCATCTATAGTAGTGTATGCAAAAACTTAGCATGATGTACAGACGTTAAGTAACCTAAAAATTGTGTTAAATTTTCCCGGTTTTTGCCATAAAATACAAAGATTATATAGGGAAATACAACTGGTCAGTTTTGACCGCTTTACGAAGTTTTCCCAAATATGCCGAGTTTTTTGTGACACCCCTAGGTGTTCTTCTACCACCTCACTAAATATCAAGGGGGGTCGTCGGAGGAAATTTTTTTTCGTAATAGAGCTCATATAAAGAGAATTTCACTCGCGGTCACTTTTTAGCCCTCGTCGAGGGCTTTGAGTGTAACCGACAGTTTTCCCTAAAGGTCAAGCCATTGTCCTAGGAGCATGCAAAACGTTAGCCAGATATACTGAGCTTAAGTACCCTAAAGTCTGCGTTGAAATGACCCTCTGTTTTTCCCATAAAATACAAAGATTATATAGGGAAATTCAACTGGTCAGTTTTGACCGCTTTACGAAGTTTTCCCAGATATGCCGAGTTTTTTGTGACACCCCTAGGTGTTCTTCTACCACCTCACAAAATATCAAGGGGGGTCGTCGGAGGAAATTTTTTTTCGTAATAGAGCTCATATAAAGAGAATTTCACTCGCGGTCACTTTTTAGCCCTCGTCGAGGGCTTTGAGTGTAACCGACAGTTTTCCCTAAAGGTCAAGCCATTGTCCTAGGAGCATGCAAAAAATTAGCCAGATATACTGAGCTTAAGTACCCTAAAGTCTGCGTTGAAATGACCCTCTGTTTTTCCCATAAAATACAAAGATTATATAGGGAAATACAACTGGTCAGTTTTGACCCCTTTACGAAGTTTTCCCAGATATGCCGAGTTTTTTCTGACACCCCTAGGTGTTCTTCTACCACCTCACAAAATATCAAGGGGGGTCGTCGGAGGAAATTTTTTTTCGTAATAGAGCTCATATAAAGAGAATTTCACTCGCGGTCACTTTTTAGCCCTCGTCGAGGGCTTTGAGTGTAACCGACAGTTTTCCCTAAAGATCAAGCCATTGACCTAGGAGCATGCAAAAAATTAGCCAGATATACTGAGCTTAAGTACCCTAAAGTCTGCGTTGAAATGACCCTCTGTTTTTCCCATAAAATACAAAGATTATATAGGGAAATACAACTGGTCAGTTTTGACCGCTTTACGAAGTTTTCCCAGATATGCCGAGTTTTTTGTGACACCCCTAGGTGTTCTCCTACCACCTCACAAAATATCAAGGGGGGTCGTCAGAGGAAAATTTTTTTCGTAATAGAGCTCATATAAAGAGAATTTCACTCGCGGTCACTTTTTAGCCCTCGTCGAGGGCTTTGAGTAAGACCGACAGGTGTGCCCTACGGTCAAGCCATTTACCTATAAACATGCCAAAAATTAGCCAGATGTAAACAGGGTAAGTGCCCTAAAATCCGTTTTGAAATGACCCTCTGTTTTTCCCATAAAATACAAAGATTATATAGGGAAATACGACTGGTCAGTTTTGACCCATTTCCCGATTTTTCCCGGACATGGCGAGTTTTTTGTGACACCCCAAGGTGTTTTCCTACCACCTCACAAAATATCAAGGGGGGTCGTCGGAGGAAAAAAATTTTCGTAATAGAGCTCATATAAAGAGAATTTCACTCGCGGTCACTTTTTAGCCCTCGTCGAGGGCTTTGAGTAAGACCGACAGGTCTGCCCTACGGTCAAGCCATTTACCTATAAACATGCCAAAAATTAGCCAGATGTAAACAGGGTAAGTGCCCTAAAATCCGTTTTGAAATGACCCTCTGTTTTTCCCATAAAATACAAAGATTATATAGGGAAATACGACTGGTCAGTTTTGACCCATTTCCCGATTTTTCCCGGACATGGCGAGTTTTTTGTGACACCACAAGGTGTTCTCCTACCACCTCACAAAATTTCAAGGGGGGTCGTCGGAGGAAATTTTTTTTCGTAATATAGCCCATATAAGGCGCCGGTCAGTCGAGGTCAGTTTTGACCCCTTCTCCGTAGACTTTTTGGCCAACCGTCACCGGCCTTCGTGTTCTATTGCCCGAAGGCACCATCGTGCCAAATTTGACGCGCCTGCGGCGCCGGGAAGTGCCCTATCGGGCACTTGACCACTTTGCTTTATATATATAGATTATTAAAAAAAAAAACATTTAGCCTACTAAAAAGTCAATTGTTATTGCTAGTGTGGTGTAGGTAGGTGTTAAGATTTTTATTTCTGTGATAACAGCTGATTTTTATATTTTTCTCCTATTACTATTGCAATATATATATATATATATATATATATATATATATATATATATATATATATATATATATATATAATATGTGTTACACTGGAGAGTGAGACAGACTCCACAGAATCTCATGTTATTGACTTGAAAAATTTGCTTCTGTGCATTGAATGTCATTTAAATGTGTTGTATACTTTAATTTGTTAGGTGATGGTGTTCAAGTGACTGCTTCTCTCTCTTCTTCCCTAATGAGCCTTTTGTTACCCTCCAGGGTCGGTCTAAAAATACTTTTACTTTGAAAAGTCTTATAATTCCTTACAATAAGGACATCCTAATTTATTCTTCACATTAGCATAGTAACTTTTAGCTCATTCGTTCATAGTTTTATTATCATCTTTATTTGTTATTGAATTTTGTCTTTATTTAAGATAATGCATTGATAATATCAAAAATATTTTTTGCGTTAAACATTAAACACTTAAAAAAAAAGAATTATTTATAGTGACTATAAAATTAAATTAATCGCAAGGCTACAATTTGACAAAAAATTGTAAATTGTTATAATAAAAGCCAGTAGCCGAAATATATGAGAATCGCCTGAAATTTTATTTTTATCGCTGACATTGTTTCATACTAGTCGCGGCCCGCGGTCCGGATAGTATTGGACAGCTCTAATGTATGAGAACATCCGCTTTGAGAATATACAGAAGCCACAGTTGAGATGGTGTGCCAAAAATAATAATCTGGCAACCCCAGCTTTTTTTTTTTAAAAAAAGCACCGGAAGTTACAATTTCTTGTGGTCAAGTTGGCTGGCGTGTTGGTCAACATCATCTATCATCGACACCCACGCTCAGTTGAACAGGAGCGACATAGTCGATGTCTCTAGTAGTTACAGTAGACAAGCAAGGGTGGAACGTATAATAAACGTCCTGGTTTCTGACGCACTAGCTATTTAAAGAAGACAATTTTATTGAGCGTTTTATTACAAAAAAGTGGGGCAGATGAAGTAGAGTTCACCTCCTTCAGAGACCTCGGCATATGAAGGGATAGCGTGGTCAGCACAATGCCCGATATTTGTCTGAGCTGGGATGTCGTATGGACTCGAGCTTGGGATCCGAACTCTAGACTTTCTGGTTAGTAGTCGAACGCTCTACCATTCGACTACACCGTCCATTGTTTATTGCAATATGCCATATCAAAGGTAACATTTAATTTCCATGAACTTATTTGCTAAAAAAAAACGAGACCGATTTAAGAAATTTATGGAAATAGCCAACAACAAGTAGTACGTTCCTGAGTCCACCCAGCTCTAATGGGTACCTAACTCGTGTTGTGGGAAGTAAAGGCGGCTATGCAAAGTGCTGACCACAAATTCCATTCATAACCCGAGGTCAAAGATACATATGAACTCTACTTCATCTGCCAAATGTATCTCTAGGTCTAAAGATGATTCTTTACTACAACAAATTATCAAGTCTGAGACGTGTTATTGTTTAATCCATGCCTTAATTTCTGACATAACAATTCCCTCCCTTTGCCCCCAGGTTGCGAACCTTTGTTTTAAAGGATTAAGGGGTTATACCAGCGCTAGTTAATCATGTCACGTGTATCTAGTTCCCCCATGTTGGCCTGTCAACATTCATCCAACAATCAACCCTCCCTCGTGTCAACAATTAGCCTTGTAGCAAAACAATCTCCTAACCCCAATTCCATTATTGTGGGCGGTGTGTTACACACATACATACAAGCATACATACACCTCTTTATTGACGTTTCCTTGTAGGATTTGTTTATGTTCAAATTGAATAGACCCGCTTACCCCCTCCCCTTCCCATTCTCCCCCAATTTGGATCACTGTAGGCAGACATTGATTAACGACCTTCGACATCGCCATTACCCCTATCGCATTGCGTGTTATCAAATACACCCCCTCCCATATGAGGGTGTTATCTACAGCCCGCCAGATACAATCTTTTCACCCCACCACCCCACATTCTATCCGCATCCCCCCACATTACCATCACTATCTCCAGACACCAGCTGTAGGACATTATACCTTGACCCATTGTTACCTGCAGTCATTCCTTATGAATATCTACACAAGTTTTCCATCACAACAGTGATAGCTGCTCCACCCTCGCTCCAACAAACATACCTCCTCACACGTTTCCTCCACCCGCACAAACTTCCACCCACACCCACCCTCATTGCCTCAAACCACACCTCGTTTACTCACACCCCCACCCCATCCACACCTCCCAAACCTCCACCCACACCTCCCAAACCTCCACCACACCCCCCAAACCTCCACCCACACCCACAAACCTCCACCACACCCCCAAACCTCCACCCACCCCCCCCACACCTCCACCCCCCCCAAACCTCCACCACACCTCCACCCCCACCCCACCCACAACGACCCTCATTGCATTAAACCACACCTTGTTTACCCACACACTCGATGCACACACCCCACCCCACCCACACATTCCAAACCTCCACCCACACCTTCTACACCTCCCAAACCTCCACCCACACCCCAACCCTCCCAAACCTCCACCCACACCTCCAACCCAACCCCATCCCACCTAACCTAATTTCCTCAAACCACACCTCGTTCACCCACACACTCGAGGCACACCTCCCCACCCACACCATCACCCCCACCTTCACCCTCGCCTCCACCCACTTATTCCTTCAAACGTCCTTCACCAACACACTCAACGAACGCACCTCCTCACAAACAACACCCATACAACACTCCTTTCACACACAAACATGTCCTTCCCCCACATAACATTTCCACACTCTCACACACAGGTACACACACCTCCACACAACCCCCTCCACCTCCGCCCATACAAACTCCTTTAACACACACATACACAAACATGTACTTCACCCACAATCCTCCACACTCCCCCACACTGGTACACACACACCTCCACACAACCCCTCAGCCCCAGCCCATCTAGGTGTCACCAATAGACCCTTCAAGTTCGAACCTTACAAAAATAAAAATAAAAACTCCTGATCAATAAATTTCATTTAACAGAGTTGATCCGAACAACTGGACCGGCAAATATTTATAGACATATTAGCGATAATGATGAAGCAAGCGTCTCCACGCTTCATTGACCGCATACATAAATGTCAGATTAGTGTAGAGTCGTGTGATGGGACTTTATGGGGGTATCGAATATTAGCCGAATTCACGCGTGGGCGTAATATCTAGGGGAAGTGGGTGCTGGAGAATTCTGGGAGTCGGAATGGAAATTGTCTGGTTATCAAGATGGATGGGTGGAGGTGGGGATGTTATAAGTGGGGAGGGGGTGTAATTGTGTTAGGGTTGGGTGGTTGGAAATACCGAGGACTAGAGTAGGTCGGTGTGTAGGTCAGTGTGTAGGTTGGTGTGTAGGTTGGTGTGTAGGTTGGTGTGTAGGTTGGTGTGTAGGTTGGTGTGTAGGTTGGTGTGTAGGTTGGTGTGTAGGTTGGTGAGTAGGTTGGTGAGTAGGTTGGCGAGTAGGTTGGTGTGTAGGTTGGTGTGTAGGTTGGTGTGTAGGTTGGTGTGTAGGTCAGTGTGTAGGTTGGTGTGTAGGTTGGCGTGTAGGTTGGTGTGTAGGTTGGTGTGTAGGTTGGTGAGTAGGTTGGTGAGTAGGTTGGCGAGTAGGTTGGTGTGTAGGTTGGTGTGTAGGTTGGTGTGTAGGTCGGTGTGTAGGTCAGTGTGTAGGTTGGTGTGTAGGTTGGTGTGTAGGTTGGTGTGTAGGTTGGTGTGTAGGTTGGCGTGTAGGTTGGCGTGTAGGTTGGTGAGTAGGTTGGTGTGTAGGTTGGTGTGTAGGTTGGTGTGTAGGTTGGTGAGTAGGTTGGTGAGTAGGTTGGTGAGTAGGTTGGTGAGTAGGTTGGTGAGTAGGTTGGTGAGTAGAGGTTATCTAGAATTGGGTGAGGCATTGGGTGAACGAAAAGTAAGTACAACGGGTTTAGGTTTGTGTTTGGACTACGGGAGACAGTTTGGGTAAGTTACAGGTATATGGGAAGTGCTAGGGTTACTGTTACATGGGAAAAGGCTAAGATGTGTTGTGTTTGCAGGGGTTAGGGATTGCGTGGATCAAAGCAATTAGTAATGTTACAAATTAGGATTAAGTTATAAACTTGGGTGCCATTCGATGAAGTTTGGGGATAGAGATTAGCACAACGAGAGATGAGCTTCAGATTTAGTGTTTCACCATTAATATGTGTCGCAGTTCATGTGTTTCGTTGTTGTTTTTCACATTTTAATGTGTTTCCTAGTTTGCGGGTTTGACTGTTGATGTGTTTCACAGTTTGTTGTGGGTTCACGTAACTGATTAAAGTCATCAGACACCAAATACCCCAGACACCAACATGACATGGGTAACTGATCCAACAGACACCAACACCACATGGGTAACTGATCCAACAGACACCAACGCCACATGGGTAACTGATCCAACAGACACCAACACCACCTGGGTAACTGATCCAACAGACACCAACACCACCTGGGTAACTGATCCAACAGACACCAACACCACCTGGGTAGCTGATCCAACAGACACCAGACACCACATGGGTAACTGATCCAACAGACACCAACACCACCTGGGTAGCTGATCCAACAGACACCAGACACCACATGGGTAACTGATCCAACAGACACCAGACACCACATGGGTAACTGATCCAACAGACACCAACACCACACGGGTAACTGATCCAACAGACACCAGACACCACATGGGTAACTGATCCAACAGACACCAACACCTTATGGGTAACTGATCCAACAGACACCAGACACCACATTGGTAACTGATCCAACAGACACCACATGGGTAACTGATCCAACAGACACCAGACACCACATGGGTAACTGATCCAACAGACACCAACACCTTATGGGTAACTGATCCAACAGACACCAGACACCACATGGGTAACTGATCCAACAGACACCAACACCACATGGGTAACTGATCCAACAGACACCAGACACCACATGGGTAACTGATCCAACAGACACCAGACACCACATGGATAACTGATCCAACAGACACCAGACACCAGACACCACATGGGTAACTGATCCAACAGACACCAACACCTCATGGGTAACTGATCCAACAAACACCAGACACCAACACCTTATGGGTAACTGATCCAACAGACACCAGACACCAGACACCACATGGGTAACTGATCCAACAGACACCAACACCACATGGGTAACTGATCCAACAGACACCAGACACCCAGTGGCGTATGCAGGGGGGGTTAGGGGGGTCATAACCCCCCCATAGACCCCTCGGTATATATATAAAAAGTTTGAGGGGGGGTGCAAATCGAAAGTTTAAGGGGGGGGTGCAAATCGAAAGTTTGTCCCCGGGTAAAAATTGGCTCCCCCCCCCCTTGAGACGATCTTGGCTACGCCACTGCATACACCAACACCGTACGGGTAACTACTGATCCAACAGACACCAGACACCATCGCCACATCGGTAACTGATCCAACAGACACCAGACACCAACACCTTATGGGTAACAGATTCAAGTCACCCGATACCAACCACCAACACTACATGGGTAGCTGATTCCAAGCAAAAGCCTGCGGATATTGGTTTGGCCACACAATCTCAGAAATAATCAACCCATTTTTACGTTACCCCCCTTGAGCAAAACAAGAGCATTTTAAGCAGAAGAGCATTGTCCCCCCCCCCCCCCATCTTTATTTAAATCATCATGTTAAAGTTCAAGGCAAAATGCGAAACTCTCCCAAAATTTCATTTTTTTACATTTCAGAGATTATGCAAGAAATTAAAGCTGCGAAAGACGATATTGAATTCTCTTGTTTAATAAAAAAAAATAGTCATCAAATTTTCATCGATTTGAAAGACATTTGGTGATAAAAAAAATGGCGAAAGAAAGGCGACCATTATCGACAGATGAGGTCTGGAATTGCAACGAGTCTTTTATTTCCGTTCTAGTCTTCCCAGAGAGGACAAGACTTCCTGTTGTGTACGAGTCTACAGCAGACGTCAGAATTGGTTTTAAATATTTAAATGCTTCATTTTACGAAAAAAAAATGGAGGTGAAAAAAAAAAACGGTGAAAGGGAATGTACTCGCAGTGCGTAATTTTGACTTCCTATTTTATCCTACAATTTGTAGGATACATTTTTTTAAAGTATACGAGTTTAAAAGTATGGCCAGTGGCCAAATTAAAAAAAAATACAAGGTTTTCGAACAAAGCCGCTAATGTAGTTTGACTACAGTGCACGAGCATAATTGTCTTTTCCCGTTGATGCACAAGACACATGAGGTAGATAAAGTAGAGTTATTCTGTTTTAGTTAACTAGGCATACAATGGGGATAGTGTGATCAGCACTATGCATATCCGCTTTTGTTTCACCAACACGAGTAAGGTACCCATCACAGCTGGGTGGACTCAGGGCATACTCGAGCCGGGATCCGAACTCGAGTCTTTCGGGTCAGCAGCAGCATACCTAGATTATTTGTTCATTAGAAATGATATACTACTATGTTAAGACTTAATAGTGGGGTAGTCAAACTACAGAATCCCCAGTAAAGTTTTTCATTGTTCTAGATGTTAGGAATTAAGTACGTGTGAATTATGCTGGTGTGTGTATGTGTTTGTGTGTGTGAGTGTATGTACGTGTGCATGTGTCTGTGAGTGTGTTGGTGCGTTATGTATATGTGTGTGTGAGTGTGTGTGTGCGTGTGGAAGATCGCGATGAATGATCCATGGTTACAAGGCTAATAAGCTCGAGTATACCGGGACTTCCAAAAGCCTACACGTAAGAGGACCCTGCTGGTGCACTTTGATCGTTGACCCCCGACCCCGGTGCAGGACGCCCAATCAGCGGACCCCCCATGTGCTAAGATAACAGCGGAAGAACTCGATATGCCCATCCGACATTAAAACATTAAAAACAATTATGCTAAAATCTCTCGCGGGAATATACTCAACAACTGGTCGAGGTTTGAGGGCGTCCAATAAACGTTTCAGTTATACATACAACATAAACAAACAAACACACACACACACACACACACACAAACACAGTTATGCAACGAAAAAGAGGCTCTAAGAATAAACAGGAAATTCACATTGATTTTTCCGCACAGGAAAACATATTTATATCTTGAGATATTGAATAGCTTCTATTCACACCCAAGTATGTTTATCGTACCTGTTTTTACTGGGCCCTCTTTGGTGCGCACCAAGAAAAGTGCGCAATCAAACAGCAAATCAGAACCTATTGTTTGACGGATGAATCGTTGTTTAAGTAGTTAGGACACCAGACCGAGTGATCGATAGCTCGCAGACATATCGATCGGGAGATGATAGCTACAAAGTAGTGGCAAATACCCTCTAATGAGGGGGCGGGCCGGGCTCAGTTCATCTGACAAGTTATCGGAGGATAGCCTAGTAAGAATCATATAAGATTTCATATATATATATATATATATATATATATATATATATATATATATGTATATATATATATATATATACAAATATATCGCTGCTATTTAAACATAATGCAAAACTATGTATGCAGTGACTTCAAGACGCAGACTTAGAGTGCTAAAAGCTAAGAAAATCAGAGATAGAAACTTCTAATTCTGAATCCAGTTATGAAATTCGGTATACACTGAGAGGGAGATATAAAGCCCATTGTAGAAGCTTAGACGGAGATATAAAGCTTTCTGTATCTAGACACCGCACCAGTTCCTCTGTGGACGTTCATATCGAGATGCCCTTCATTGTGAAGGCATTAGCCCATACTGCCTGCTTCATGCCTTTCTTCTGTCTATGATTAGCATAATTACCATAGTTAACAAAACTACAATAGTTAACAAAAGTACCATAGTTAACAAAACTGCCATAGTTAACAAAACTAGTTAACAAAACTACCATAGTTAACAAAACTAGTTAACAAAACTACCATAGTTAACAAAACTAGTTAACAAAACTGCCATAGTTAACAAAACTGCCATAGTTAACAAAACTGCCATAGTTAACAAAACTCGTTAACAAAACTGCCATAGTAAACAAAACTACCATAGTTAACAAAACTACCATAGTTAACAAAACAACCATAGTTAACAAAAGGACCACAGTTAACAAAACGACCACAGTTAACAAAACGACCACAGTTAACAAAACGACCACAGTTAACAAAACGACCACAGTTAACAAAGCGACCACAGTTAACAAAACGACCACAGTTAACAAAACTACCACAGTTAATAAAAAGAACACAGTTAACAAAACTACCACAGTTAACAAAAATATCACAGTTAACAAAAATATCACAGTTAACATAACTACCACAGTTAACAAAAATACCACAGTTAACAAAACTACCACAGTTAACAAAAATATCACAGTTAACATAACTACCACAGTTAACAAAAATACCACAGTTAACAAAACTACCACAGTTAACAAAACTACCACAGTTAACAAAACTACCATAGTTAAACAAAACTTCCGAAATCGAACGACTTTGTACAATTAAAGTACAGTCAATGCATTTCTTCACATTGACTCAATCAGGGATTTCTACACCTGCATGGTGCACAAATCTAGAACCCGTCCAATCAAATTAAAACGCCATTTTCACTAAGTCACGAATCAATAATACATGATTGAAAGTTAAAGAAAAAAAACAAAACATTAATGAAAACAAAAACAAAGTAGTGCTAAACAGCACGGGAAATCTAACTCGACTTTATCGGAGAAAAATGTATTAGAAAAAAACAATTTGAAAAAAAATTACAACGATTGATGTGAGGTGAATTGTAAGCGAGCGAGGTTAATTGTTGCACACGTGAGATTGGAAAACGAAGGGGGGGGGGGGAGGAGGTTGCGGGGGCGGGGTGGGGAGATTGCAAGGAGATATGCAAATTAGCGTGGGCTATTTAAAATGATGTGTTCTTCTTGCACGTCCGCCTAGGCGTGTCGTTAATTATAAGGTGTGATTTGTGGGTCTATTGACGTTACAATAACAGACACCCCGTCATTCTGGAAGATTAATTTATAGAAGGGGGGGGGGGGTTGACGTTTTGGAATTGTGTCTTAACATACACTGTTTGTTTCAGGCAACTGCGGGGGAGGGGGGGGGCATTGTCCTCCTTCTCCCCACCGGAGCACGTTTACCGTCCTCCTCCCCCCCCCGAACGAAATTTGATTTATTTTGAAAATATATACTTTTAACAGTGTTCACCCCCCCCCCCCCCCCGCCCTCCGAAAAAAGTCTGAAATAAACACTGTTTACATTTAGACTGCCATATCTTTAAATCTATTTTAGACGGCTTTGTCTATAAATCTAATTTAAACATTTGTGGTCATGTTAACTTGTTTAGAACCTCGTGACACAGTCACATGACAGAGCCATGTGACAGAGTCACGTGGGTGGGTCATGTGACTGGGTCGTGCATGAATTAACTAATCGAAACAGTCAGGCGCAGTTTATACGTTTGTTGAGTTGACAAACGGACATTTTCCGATTCGACATTTACCAACTGAACAAAAAATTCAATAAAAACACCAACGTCAAACGTTAAAAAATCAGCCTCTTTCCAAAGTATTATTTGATATACATAAACGCTAACATTTGTATTTTAAAATAAATGTAAAAATAAAATTAATTAAAAGCTGACGTTTAAAAAAAAACTGTTTGTGAAACACGTAATCAATAAAACGTTTTAAAGAAGTATGAGGTTTTTTATCCGTACGATTATTGGTCGTTTCCGTTTACCTATTGTCGCTTCAGCATTAGTTAGTACAACCATCGAAACTTCAACACAATTGTCCATCTAATGTATTGTTTGTTAATGTCGTCTACACCAACATTGACAAGACGACTCCAAAACTCGTCCGTGCATTCTCTAACAGCTTCACTAATTACTGTAATTAACAGCGCCCTCGTTAAGCAATATGGGTTTTGCAATGTCTCTATGGAAGAAAATATTCCTGATACCCAGTGGCGTAGCGAGGTCGGGTGTCACCCGGTGCGGCACTTAATGGTGACACCCTCCAGAGGCGTAGCGACCCTTCCCGGGGACAAACTTTCAATCTTTCGATTTGCACCCTCCCCCTTTTTTTTCTATATATTTTGCTATTTTTTGCCTTGGTGTCACCCCCCCCCCTAAATGGTGTCACCCGGTGTGGTCCGCACCCCCGCCCCCCCCCCCCTCGCTACGCCTCTGCTGATACCTCTTGTGTGTCTGTACATATATAAACACAAGAGGCGTCAGGACTATTCTAATTCCAGTTTTCAGAAGGCTTTAGTTTTGTTTTCATGTTAATAGTAAGTACGTATTCCTCTTCTTTTTCGTTCTTGATTGTAATGTTGGAAGATATTCCCCAACGCAATTAAGTATTACGTGTTAACTTGTTATGAACCGTCATATATACCGTTGACTCCAATTTCTTGGATTTTCTTCCATAGCCGTTGTCCAACTATGTTCAAAATACAAGGCAACAGTTTCCTAGATGGTTTGCTGTCCTCAGCTATCGAGCCTCATCTGCCTGGGGAGCACTTCGTGAAATAAGAGTTGCTGTATAGTAGTAGCATTAAGAAAAATGGCCAAGATTTTTTTTTTAAATCATGAGGCCTTTGTCAGTTTGAAAAAATAAAGGTTTCAGAACGTCATAAAAACAAAATAATATAAATTAATACAATTTGGTCTGAATAGCGAAGTAGCGAGATATAAATAAGTTCTGTTTTGTTTAGAAAATAATACGAAGCACCACCTGTGGGGACATGCCCCTGATCAGCTTCTGAAGGTTTTAGAAAACAAAGTAGTATATTTTACTCGGCGCGCATTAGCATCAGCTTTTGAAGAAAACTTAATTTAGCATTATTGCGATATTGTACGATTGTTACGATTTCTGACCCTATACTGCAGACAAGGGAGAGGTATATCACGTAGTATTTGTCGAATATGACATTCCATATATATACACACATACATATTATATATATATATATATATATATATATATATATATATATATATATATATATATATATATATATATATATATATATATACACACATTTATATATATATATATATCAAAACAACTGCAGGTAGTAGAGCTTAAAGTAACGGGTGCACATTTTAACTAATGCTGAGTAGACTCAACAACACACCCAATATAAGTTCAGCAAGGACTACAAAAATGCCCAGCCAAGTTTTAAACCACTCACTTCAATGCCGGGTACTGTTTAGTGCTGAATGGTCAATATCACTCAAAAACTTGTTCCAAAACACAACACAAAGCAATATTAATCAACCCGTATTGATCCCAGGTACTTCCTAGCACAGATTAAATTTAACTTAACCCTAAAGCAACATACAAAACACCAATCTTAATCCGACTACTTTATGCTCGGTACTTATTAGCGCTGAGTAAACTTAGCCCCACCTTGAAAATTTCCAACATCTTACAAAAGTGATGACGTCATACATCTCCGTGACAAATCAACAAAAACGAGGCTAATTTCTCTCGACGGTAAAAAAAAAACAAAATTCCTTGTCCTGTCATTCAAGTGTGGCGAACATGACAACATGTTCTCGACATGATTGTATGCAGCAACACAAACACGCGGGTCGCGTGCGGCCCGGTAAAGTGCGGAGGGAGACGTACAATCAGCCAATCAAACTCGCCCTGTGACGTCATGTCACGTGATGTGCGCAACGGGGCGTGCGCATGGAAATAATACAAGACGACATTGTGGCGGTCATGTGATCACTTTGGAACAATACAATTATTATTAGGACGAGATAGAGGGACTAGTTCGATTATTAATCTTAAATATAACTAGTGTTTCTTTCAGACATTATTCTCCCAGTAGGGGGGGGGGGGGAATTTGAAATTTTCGAGGGGGGTTGACTTAAATTTTCCATTAGGGATAAGGCTGTTGTGTTAAAATACACAAAGATTTCTCTTTAGACCTAGCTGTCTAATCTCTTCAAAAGCTTCTTTGATACCACTCTCTCCCTCCCCCACCCTCCCCTCTCCTGTGAAATGAAAACACCGAAGAGATAATGCTAGCCAATCAGATCGTCCGGCCACGTCACGTGTGTTATTAACGCATCAGTTTAACGACGTTTGCGGTCAACCACGTTTACCGCCGCCGACCTGGGTCACGGTGACCTAATATCTATTCCCCCTCCCCCCCCTACCCATCCATCACCTCCGTGACAGGTTCGAATTCCAACGGCTCGGACGTTTCAGTGTTGGTTTTATTAAAAAAAAAAGTGCGGTTAAAAAACAACGCTGGCGCCATCAACACTGATTGGAAAAGTTACTCACTATCGATTAGTGGGTTGTTGCTCTCGTGTGTTTGGGGGGCGGGGGGGGGGGGGGGGGCGGTGGGGGGGGGGGGGGCGTGCAGCGTACGTGTTGTTGTGCTCGTGGTACGATTGTTGATGGACTTGTGTGTATAGTACTTCATGTGCGTGCGTGTATTACCGCATGTTTCTACATTACCGAGTAAACGGACTTTACCACATGTACGTACATTACCGTAATAACGTACATTACCGTATAAACGTACATTACCGTATTATCGTACATTACCGTATTATCGTACATTACCATATGAACGTACATTACCGGATGAGCGTACATTGCTGTATGTGCCCACATTACCGGATATACGTACATTAACATATGTATGTACATTACCGGGTAAACGGACTCTACCACATGTACGTATATTACCTTATGTACGTACATTACCATATGTATGAACATTACCGGATATACGTACATTACCGGATATAAGTACAATTCCTTGTGTATACGTACTTACTGGATGTACATTACCGCGTTTACGTACATTACTGTAAGGACTTAGATTACTGCATATACGTACAGCACCGGATGAACGTACATTACCGTACGGATGTATATCACCGCGTGTATCTATTTGAAATGATGTGTACACAGGACATTTAACCACTGTTTCCACTACATTCATACCCAGATGTTGTAGACGATATCTCAACCCTAAACTTAATCCTAACTAGCAGTAAGTCGACCCCAAACGCTATCGCTACCCCTACCCCTTAATCATTACCCAACCCCAGCATTTTGGATGAAATATCGTTTTTGAAACACTGGTTATACAACTATGCTGGTTCTGTCTCATTGAAAAGAATCGTAGAAGCTTATTTACTTCCTATAGCGTACGGTTTTCTTGCATACACAACCTAATATACTATACAATTCATTTTGGCATAACACAATACAAGCGTATATTAATTATTATTTTTAAATACACGTACCACTTTCATCGGCGGAGGTTTGTATTTCTCTTCGTGTAAACCAACCACAACTAATTACTGCAGAAATTTCTCAGAGAGCAGGCGTTACCATAGCAACGGAAAACGCCATTAACCCGTAGATCAGGAAATGGCCATATAAAAAAAAAACGCGCAAACATATTTGTTGTTTACATAAGTTTCTCCTACTCTCGTAGCATAAGATGAGAAATCACGTTTTTAACCCCCCCCCCCCCCTGTTCGATCGCCCGTATTTTTTTATAACTCCCTGAATGATGTAGGCCCTACACATTATTATTACGTCCTTCCCATCATTAGAGGTTTGGGGCGTTTCGTTAATGTGGATCTCTACTTTTGAAATAAGGAGTGTGTAATTTAGTTTGAGTTGCGGTTAATAAGATATTGCAATTATAACCCCCCCCCCCTCCCCTTCCCCTCAGAACGTAGATAAATGTTCTTAGCGCAATTTCCATACGGACAATTGCGATTATTAACTCGTTCTGGATGGATGTGTGTCCGATGTGTCTCCGATGTGTGTCCGCAGCTTTAAGTCGTATCTCCTCCTCAACGAAGCAATATCGAGGACTAGTTCCAAAAGCAAATATGTTAAACAAGTTCCGAGGATGATTGTGGGCCAAAAAAATTCTCGGAATTCCTTCCTGGATTTCCCGGAAAAGCCAAAAAACCTCGAAAAAATGCAGTTTTTGGCCCATAATTCGGCAACCAGACCACTTAGCGACTTGAAACATTTACCAATCGATTCCTGCCATAATTTAGAACAATATTGCCGAAGAAAGTTTTCAAAAATATCCTTTTGTTCGGTCACAAAAAATTAATTAAGGAAATTGCGCTTAAGTTGTCACTAGACTTTTTATTAACTTAGTTTTATTCTTGTTTTAAAGGGAAATGCAAGGTATTTTTAAATATCTTTTTGTTTCGTTTAATAGGAGGTTGAAATGACCCTTTGACAATTTTAAACGATTGAAAATTACTGCACATGGACAAGGATCAAAACCTTCAGTGGGGTCGAATGGAGCCTATATAAAGATTTAAGTTGGATAAATAAACCGCTACAACTGGTTTCATATTGTTTCTTTTAAACACGATATACTGATTCAATTATATATATATATATATATATATATATATATATATATATATATATATATCAGCATAGATGTCTACGGTTTTCAAGCCCAACACGAATTACACTATAGCATAAGTAATTAGATAAACACGAATTATTCCTTCCGTCCGCCGTCTAAATTAGCTACAGAGAGATTCTAAAACGAAAAGAAGTCTCTAATAACAAAATTAGCAAAAATTACCGCACGGCCTAGGCTTAACTTGAAACCAACATAATGTTTTGTTTTATAAAAAAAATAAATGAAACTAACACTGTGATCATCTAGGTCAGTGGCGTCACTAGGTTAAGTGACACCAGGTGAGGTAAATGGGGGATGTCAACCCACCCTTCCTACCACTCTAACAATTTTTTTTTACATTTTTGGTTTTTGGTGTCATCCCTACCCTCTAATCTTTTATTATTTTAACAGTATTAAACATTGTTTTGACAGTAAATGTTTTTTCTTTTTTTAGATTTGGTGACTTCCTCAAAATGGTGTCACCACGCCCTCGCCACCGCCTTATGATTCCTTATGACGTCAATGGCTTTGTTGTACAGAGGCATACTTTACTCATCAAATATACAAGAATAGTTCAAATCACTCTCCACACAATTTTTACACTTACTTTATCATCATCATCTTTTACAGGACATATAAAGCAGAGTTCATTAGTTTCAACTACCTCGGAATACAAGGAGGTCAGCACTATGCCCTTGGTTTACCTAACGTGAGTCAGGTACCCATCAGAGCTGGGTGGATTCAGGGACGTCAGACAGACTCGAGCCCGGGTTAGCAGTCGTAAGCTTACATTTATTTACTTCTCATATATAGCCGAACGGCTGAAGTTACCCACCACAATTGTGTACACTTAGCTACTCCTGATTTACTAAAAGGACAGTCCAAAGCACCCATTATTCATTATGTTTTGTTTACATTTATTTGCTTTATCCATATTGAAACCAGCTCTTGCTCAGTCACCATCAGCGTAGACCCAACGATGACACAACAGACCGACAGACATTTATCCCACCCCGACATTTGCCCGACCCCGACATTTGCCCCACCCCGACATTTGTCCCACCCCGACATTTGTCCCACCCCTACATTTGCCCCACCCCGACATTTGCCCCACCCCGACATTTGCCCCACCCCGACATTTGCCCCACCCCGACATTTGCCCCACCCCAGACATTTATCCCACCCCGACATTTGTCCCACCCCGACATTTGCCCCACCCCGACATTTGCCCCACCCCGACATTTGCCCCACCCCAGACATTTATCCCACCCCGACATTTGTCCCACCCCGACATTTGCCCCACCCCTACATTTGTCCCACCCCTACATTTGTCCCACCCCGACATTTGTTCCACCAGGACATTTGTCCCACCCCGACATTTGTCCCACCCCTACATTTGCCCCACCCCGACATTTGCCCCACCCCGACATTTGCCCCACCCCGACATTTGCCCCACCGCGACATTTGCCCCACCCCGACATTTGCCCCACCCCGACATTTGCCCCACCCCGACATTTGCCCCACCCCGACATTTGCCCCACCCCGACATTTGCCCCACCCCGACATTTGCCCCACCCCGACATTTTTCCCACCCCGACATTTGTTCCACCAGGACATTTGTCCCACCCCTACATTTGTCCCACCCCTACATTTGTCCCACCCCGACATTTGTTCCACCAGGACATTTGTCCCACCAGGACATTTGTCCCACCCCGACATTTGTCCCACCCCTACATTTGCCCCACCCCGACATTTGCCCCACCCCGACATTTGCCCCACCCCGACATTTGCCCCACCGCGACATTTGCCCCACCCCGACATTTGCCCCACCCCGACATTTGCCCCACCCCGACATTTGCTCCACCCCGACATTTGTCCCACCCGGACATTTGTCCCACCCGGACATTTGTCCCACTCCAACATTTGTCCCACCCGGACATTTGTCCCACCCGGACATTTGTCCCACCCGGACATTTGTCCCACCCCGACATTTGCCCCACCCCGACATTTGTCCCACCCTCCCTCCCCGACATTTGTCCCACCCTCCCTCCCCGACATTTGTCCCACCCCGACATTTGTCCCACCCCGACATTTGCCCCACCCGGACATTTACCCCATTACCTGCCACCACATCGATGGATGAGTGTAAACACTCGCCGTCCTCGTGTATTGTTTTAACGCGGCAACACGCGACCTGTTGTGACAAACTAATTGACTGCTTCTACGGGCCTTGTTGTGATTTTTTACTAGCAAATTGTCCCGTCAATATTCAACGGGGACATTAAAAAAAACACATGTTTTTGGGTTAATAAAAAGTAAATACAAACTGCGTTTCGGATTTCTATTTACAGTAGTACCCCGACAAACGAGATGTTTTTTTTAATACGAGCAGTCGATTGAGCTATTTTTTGCTTTGAGTTACGAGCAAAATTTGAGATACGAAGAACTGAACTTGACTCGGATTTTTTACATTTCATGGAAAAGAAACCACGATGAAGCTGCAATTGATAGTGCATCGTAGCTATTTAATGAAAAATGGCTAACTCATCTTCGCAACATTCTGAAAGGGAGAAAGAAACAAATCTTTTGTTTTAAGTGGGTTGTACTTGAAAGTGAGTATAGCCCGGAGAAAAAGGCAAAGACTATTGAAAAAAATAATTGGTAATTAAAATTAAGCCACATAAGAGCATTTCTTTTAAAGCGCTGCTCCCTCCCCGAAGTACGTCCATCCCTCTCTCTCACGACGAAAATTAAACAATATATAATATTTATAGAAAACATACAATTTCACCTTTTTCTGAGTCCCAGAAATGTAAATTTAAGTGTCCACTTAGTTTACGTGTATGTATATATATATATATATATATATATATATATATATATATATATATATATATATATATATATATATATATATATATATGTGTGTGGGGGGGGGGTAACAAAGGGATCCTTTTGACTTATAGCACGTTTAATATCACACTCCCCCCCCCCCCTTGTCCGTATCCTATACAGACCTGGTGTAGTCAACAAACGACTGTGTACCCAGGAACAGACAAGCCTCACACAATAGCCAGCGGTCAAGTCATTCTTCCAGCCCCGTCTCGTCAAGAAATATTTTCCCCCTGTTCATTATCTCCCCTTTTTTTCTCTCCCTTGGACTCAAGCCAAAAAAAACAAAACCTCTCTCGGACACGAGTAAATATTACTTTCTCTCGCTCACCCTTTCTCGTTTCTCTCACATCTTTCTTCCTTTTTTCTCACTTCCATATTTTTTCAATTTTACTCCCTCTTTCTATGTTTTCACTCCATATTTCTTTTACTCATTATAAAATATTTCACTACCTCTTTATCATTACCTCCTTGTACTTCATCTTTCTCTCTTCCTCTCTCTTTCACTCTCTTCTTTTCTTCACTTCACTCACACTTTCTCTCTCCCGACCTCTTTTTCTTTCTTTAAGTCTCCTTTTCTATATCTCATTCCCCGTTTCTCTTTCTTCCCCTTTCTCCTACTCTCACTACCTCAATCTCTTTTTTATTCCCTCTACCCTCATTCCCCTTCTCTCATTCCCCTTCTCTCATTCCCTCTTTCTCCACATTCACTATTTATCCTTATTCCATCTTTTTCCTTCTCATTCCCTCTTTTTCCTTCTCATTCCCTCTTTTTCCTTCTCATTCCCTCTTTTATTCCCTCTGCCTCCTTCTCTCCTTCCCTCTGCCTCCTTCTCTCATTCCCTTAAGTATAGGGCTATTTATCCATTACGACCAAGATCAATAAAACGTACATTAACGACGGTGAAAGGGTGGGGACGGTGGGGGTGGGGGAGTACATCAGACGGTCTAGTCTTAAATAAAATAAAGCCCAAGGGTGTGGGCTATTGTCTAGGGGGTGTCCACCCAATGTATCAAACTTAAAAAGGTGAGATGCGGTTAACTTTTATTTGCAATTCCTTAATGTTTTTTTTATATAATCAGCAGTAGAACTAAACTGAATACGTGTTAGTGTTTAAAGTCAGTGAATTTGTAAAGGCTTCGGTGTTAGTTTTCATTTATATTTTAGAGCCCATTTTACTCGTGATTTAGAACCTCGTAATTGGTTGGGATAGTTGGGTTTAGTGGGGAGTCTAGTTTTCGCTGATGTTTATTACATACACGTCGTGTAGGGTGATAATTTAATTTATCACGCGAAAGATAAAAATAGTCAGATATACTGTTTATATTAGCACTAACAGGACGAAAGTCAGTCACAATGTTCATATACACATAAACAAAGCAAAGATCAATCACCGTGTTCATAAACACATTGACAGGACAAAGGTTAGTCACAATGTTAATATTAACATGAACAGGACAAAAATAAAAGTAAAGTTCCCCTTAAAAACCTGACGGTCTATGGGACAAATGAAGTAGAGTTAACCTGTTTCTGTGAAACAGCCGCCTAATTTTTCCTAAATTTGGTTGGGTACCCATCAGAGCTGGGTGGACTCATGGATGGTGTACTGACTTGAACCCATGATAAAGTAGAGATCATCTGTTTCAGAGACCTCGGCATATGAAGGCATGATGTGGTCAGCACAATGCCCAGCTGCCTAACGTAAGTTAGATACCTAACAGTGCTGGGTGGACTCAGGGACGGTCTACTGACTTGAACTTAGATCCGAACTCGAGACTAACGGGCTAGCAGTCTAGCTCTCTGCCGTTAGACCACTCCGTCTCTTAAACAAGACAAAGGTCAGCCACAATGTTCATATTTACATGAACAAACACACTGAAAACAAAATTACCGCGTTCTCATCAATTTGCAATCAGGCTATAAACGTTCAGAGGCTGACATCAAAAGTATCCAATCTAAATTTGTGTTCATTATTTCAGCATCAGCTTCATCTCAAAGAAGAGTTTAACGATATATAAACCCCAATTTTGCATCAAGCTGCGGGCGCATTACGGTAATTCAGATAGAAAGACGGAAATATAAAATGAGAGATGAAAGAGATGTTGTATGATACACTCTGCCCCAATAGAGGGAGACACCTCGATAATAAATCTAGAACGCAAAAAACTAATGTAAATAAAAAAAACAACAAGAATCCTTTTTAGACCTAGCGATCCATTGAGCAGATGAAATAGAGTTCACATGTCTCTTAACCACGGCATATGTAGGGAAGGTGTGGTCAGCACTTTGCCGAGTCGAATTAATTTACTTTCCATAACGTGATGTAATCACGCATCAGAGTTGGGTGGACTCAAGGACTTTCTACTGACTTGGACCTGGATTCGAACTAGAGACTTTCAGGTTAGCAGCCTAGCGCTCTACCGCCTAGAGCCACGCTGTCCCTTAAACACTGTTATGTAATGCGTGAAAACTTATCTGAATAAAACAACCAGTAACAACATGAGATAACATGTGTTGTATTGATCCCACGTTGTAATTATCAACAACCGAGGTAAATATTGAATAGATTGGAAGATAGGAAAAAGTAGACTGCTCTAACGGCATGACGTGATATGAAGAATATAAAGTTAGCATATCGTTCCTTAAGGACAGAGGGTTGACGTCCCATAAGGATATAGGACAGACGTTTCATTAGGACATAGACCTGACGTCCCATTAGGACATAGACCTGACGTCCCATTAGGTCATAGGCCTGCCATCCCGATAGGAGAAATACCTGACGTCCCTCTAGGACATAGACCCCCACCAGCATATAGACCTGACGGCCCACTAGGACAAAGTCCTATCTCCCTCCAGAAGAAATGCCTAATGCCCCACTAGGACATTAGAGCCTTCAATACAACTCGATACATTTATCACATAAAAAAGTAGATGTGATCCTTTGTCTCTCCCCCCCCCCCCCGCCCCACATATTTTGGTTATTAACACACTCAATGAACCGTAAACTACGACAATACACTGATTTAATGCGAAAACAAATTGGCGAATCGATTAACAAAAGTTTCAAGTATCACAAAATATGACTGCTGCTCTTGCACTTATAATTAAAACTGTTGAATATATTATGTTTAAAAAAAATTCACAAAACAGCACTAACAAAGCAAGAAAAACACAACACAGTATTTCAAAGCATATGTCTGTCTATAAAAGCAACTCATGAACGATATAAAATATAAACTCACGTCTGTAATAAAATACGTACCCAGCGTGTATAACAATTTATTTGATTATTTCACGAAACAAACATCTTTTTTTCATAAGTTTAATGGTTATGGTCGTGTAGTTAGATGGAGGGCTGGAGGGGGGTGGAGGAGCCATCTTTGATCTTCTGTTGGGCCCACCAGACTCCCCGTGGGGTCCTTAGTCCCTCCGCACACAGTAAATTTCTGGCACCGTGCATAAACAAAACGGCATCAAAAGTCCTAAGTGAGGGGAGGGTGAAGGGGGGTGGGGGCTGATTCAATAACAAGTGCGTGGATATCGACCCGAGGAACTTTGTCTTGGGTGGTAAACATCACGTGATCAAACCTAAGCACGGCGCCAAGTACTGGATATAAAGTATGTCTGGTGAAGTACTGGACATAAAGTATGATGTATTCAAGTACTGGACATAAGTATGATTGGTCAAGTACTGGATATAAAGTAGGATGTCTGGTCAAGTACTGGATATAAAGTATGATGTTAAGTACTGGAAATTAAGTATAATGCCAAGTACTGGATATAAAGTATGATGTTAACTACTGGACATATAGCATGATGTATGGTCAAGTACTGGATATAAAGTATGATGTCAAGTACTGGATATAAAATATGATGTCAAGTACTGGATATAAAGTATGATGTCTGGTCAAGTACTGGACATAAAGTATAGTGTCAAGTACAGTGGTGTCCGCCCCCCGGAAAATTTAGTCCACCCCCACAGAAAATTTCAAGCCCCCACCCCATCCTCCAAGGGAGATAAAAATTCTGAAAGAAACACAAAAAAAACCCTGCTATGATGTCTAGTCAATCACTGGACATAAAGTATGATGTCTGGTCAAGTAGAGGACAACAAGTATTGCGAGTGGACAATACCTAACACACCTTCCTGTATCGATCATATAAGCTCCTACTGTCATATATATATATATATATATATATATATATATATATATATATATATATATATATATATATATATATATATATATATATATATAAGCTTGTGTGTGTCATTTTTGGCACAGTATAAGTAAGAAAAACACAACCGTGACGGACCAATGTAAACTATCTAAAGTCTAACCGATTTGGACTCACTAACCACAACAACGGGTCATATAGACCCGACTAGACATGCACTTAATGACCTTACCTCAACACCTAGTTTGTATCCAATGGAGTTTAATCCAAACTGCGACTTTAATTCCTGGTTAATCTCCTTTTTTTTAAAAAAATCACCACCGTATTCACAATATTCATCTTCTAAAATCAAATAATTTCATCATTAAAGAAATGGGTTTAAAAAAAAAAAATTAGACATGTATGGAACACCGGAGTGACGAGAATCTCGAGCTTCAGACGAGTGACGCAACAGTTCCAGACACGGCACAAAAGCCAACCGATGCCTTATCGTGATCGGCCTCCCCCCCCCACCCCTGGTCTGAAAATTTCGCTGCGTCTGCCATTTAACCGGAGTTGTGTTCACACCAGAGGGACACGCGAGCAGACGAGGGCTTCTAAAGGCTGGACATCTCGATACGGCAGTGCATTATGGGAACACCGTGTGTGTGTTTGTCTGTGTGTGTGTGTGTGTGTACAAGGGGGGTGGGGGTAGACTTAGTTCAGGTTTCCAGTTTTGTAATTTTAAATATCTATCACATTGGTTTTCGTGTCAATTTTTTTTAAATAAATAAGAAAAACAAATCTTAATAGTTTTTGTTTGTTTTGAGCAAATTAAAAAAAAAACAACAAAAAGTACATTTTGCGGAAGAGGTTTGTGAACCAATGTATGACATCAAGAGCTAGTCTAAAATCCCAATACTAATGAAAATTAAGCTAATCATTTATCGCTATGTACTAGCCCTAATAGTAATTACACTTAAATTAATCGATAAGCTGGTGACAAACCTGACATTTAAAACGAAGTTGCCTGTTGTTTTTTTTGCTAAATGAAATCTTACTGCTATTTGCATATCGCTTACCAACAATATGTATTGGATATACTTGCATGTCTTTTTTTAAATAAGTAAGTCAACTAATTTTGATAAAAATAATTCATTAATTAAATGGCAAGATTGTACACACGTCTGTTTTACATTTTTTTTTAAAACTTGGAGTGTAATTAACATTTAGTTTTAAAAGTATAAAATAGTAAAGAGTAGGCCTATTCGGTAAAAGTGTAGTTAGATTTGTACAAAATAACGTATCCCAAAATCGCCCCTTACCCCTTGAACTGACCCCCCCAAAAAAAAAAAGAAAACAGCTAGAGGTGTCGCGGGGAGTGGGTGGTGGCGCTGGAATACGTAGCTACACCTCTGGATAGAGCCACTATAAGAAGAAAAACAGGACAGCCCCAAAAACAGAAGATAATTAGCACAGACATTTGTTTAGCTTAAAGTATTTTTTCCCCTCTATATCTGAAAGGCTTACTTGTTAAAGGCAAGGGAGTGGGGTGGGGATTATCCGCATCGAGACTCCGTCACCAGGTCAGGACATTGTAGGTTCGCTCTTGTTTCCAGAACAGGAAATACTTCATTGGAGATGAGGTGTCCGGTACTTAACGGATGCTACGTCATTGTCCTGCGGACGGAATCCTGGGAAGATAATCAGAATGGTGGAAGACAGCTGGGGCTAAGATCTTACAGGATTACTGGACTTGATCTAACACATATGGTATTGTCGTTTTCTTTAAAATGTAATCTGATAGTATAGTTACCTCCCTTGAACTGTAATCTGATAGTATAGTTGCCTCTTTTGAACCGTAATATGATAGTATAGTTACCTCCCTTAAATTAATCTGATAGTATACGTGACTCCATTGAGCTGTAATCTGATAGTGTAGTTACCTCCCTTGAACTGTGATCTGAACACTATATTATAGTCGCCCTCTCTTGAAATGATACCTGATACTGTCGTATAATTGCCTCCCTTGAAAGAAAATCTTATGTACATCGTATTTCGCTCCGTATTATGTTTGAAACCGGTGTTTGTGCAATGACAGTAGGGAGAATTGTTTTACGTCTGTTGAATCTGGATTTTGATATTTTTGTAGAATGAGGTACGGCGTGGTCTAGTGGTGGAACACGTGCCTGCTACACCGAAAGTCACGAGATCCGTACCCAGGTTCGAGATCGTAGCTCGCCCATCGAACTGACACTCCAGGCGTCTCCATATGTATGTCAAGTAAAAATCTGGTGAAAACCCTCGGGTCTAGCGGCTAGCAAAATATATGGGACAAACGCTCGATTCTTTATCTCGTAGAAACCCACGGGTCTAGCGGCTAGCAACATAGATGAAATAAACTCTCGATTCCTTATCTTGTGATGATCTATCTGCATGGCTTATGGGATTTGTTTGTTTATGGCCGCTTATCATACACAAGTTTCAAGATCTTTGTTAAGTAGCTCCATTCCTTGTTTAAAATGTGTTAACGAACTTGCTTTAAAGACGAGCAATAGAAGGCTATTGATCTATTGATCTATTGATTGAGATCCACTCAGCGTCTGTTGGCTTGTCTATGAAAAACAAACACACGAACCCTAATGGACTTTTGATTAGTTAGTTCAAACTTCAAAACTTGATTATAATTGAACACTAATTCATGGCCTTACTGGGTACAGTAAAAAAAAAAGTACACATCATACTTTTAAAGAAGTGGTCTACTTGCAATATTTCAAATTTCAGAATATTTTTCGGAGGCATTCTACAAAGAAAATCAGATCAATAAACTTAGGTAATCATTAGCTAATCACACAATTTATACAATAAACAATGTTTATTTTTTAATTCCTAAAAAGCTGTGAGCCGTGATATAATCACACATTTTTAAAACAGAAGTTAAAACCCTACACGAATTGTGTGTGAGTACTAGACAATTTAAGCCGTGTCTAAGAATCAATACAATTATGCTTAAAAACACGACAACATACGCCGTATAAAGTGTCCTATTTATTTACAAAAGGTTAAAATTTAATTAAATAACAATTGTACTAGAGCGTTAAATAGCTTGTACTTACAATTCTAGCAGAGTTTCTTTCAGGTATCTCTCCTTGTGGGCACTGCCCTCCCTCACCAGAACGAAATTCAAAAAATTTAATTTCTATAGAAAATATATACTTTAACCCGTGTACCACATAGGAGACAATTCCAAAATAACACAATCTAGACTGAACAGTAAACAGAACTCACAACAAATTGCTTGTGTTCTCCACGGATGAAGTTAGAATCTCAATGATCTCCAAAAGGTCTACGCACTTCCTTTCTCTTTTCATACCTGTCTTATTTATTTGAAGAGAACGTAATGGAATACGGGGGGAATTAAGCACTCGCTATAAGATCTAAAAGATTTGAAACAGCTGTATCCATTATTTTCAAATTATCTGACTCTTGACAAAATTGCGAATGCGTCATCCCCAAGGAGGGTAACTCTTAATTCTTACACATTTTCTTTTTAGAACAACACAGTGTGTAGTTATAGAGACGTGATATTTAAACCCATCTATGTCGTGAGTCAATCACAGCATTTTAAAATAGACGCACATTTTGTAAACTCTCAAAGCTAGAAATGACGTGTTGCACATCACATACACCTACATAATTTAACAAAGCATTAATACGGCATCGGCTACTTCAAATGTTGTGAAATAATATTCTCCTAAGGGGAGATAACGCCCTGAAAACGAATTCATAACGGAAGGGAGATAACCTTTTTCTTTATACTCTGTTTAATATTAACATTTATGAGCCTAGAAACAATTAAGAAAATCTCATGATATGCTGTTGATCCGTTAAGGTTTGTGACATAAGGAGGAGGGGTGTGGGGGGGGGGGGGAGGTGCTGGAGCACTAATGTTTATCACGTGATGTTTTTTTTTTTAATGTCTGCACTTAACAGGGATTTCGTTTCAAACAAAAATCGATAAGTTGTTTTTTTTAAAGAAATAAATAAATGCTGCTATGGTTTTAAAGTTGTGTGAAATGATTAAACGTCATAGTAATAATTTTTTTAATGTAACCTTCACATCCTGTTGACTGCCACAGAGATCTTGAAGCACAGGAAAATACACCCAGCTAAAGTGTCAAGTTTGCGTTAGGTACAGGAATTTTACCCAGTAAAAGTGTTTGGTACAAAAACACAGGCACTTTACCCAGCAAAAGTGTTTGGTACAAAAACACAGGCACTTTACCCAGCTAAAGTAGGAACAATTAACCCAAGAAAAGTAACATGACAGAAAAAGTAAGAAAAAAATGTACCCAAGTACATTACTCTGGGCTGTTTAAGATGTTTCTCTGATCTAGTTGTTACTTCTGTTATCATATTTCACTGACTGTAAAAAGATTGTAAATAAAATGGTATTCATGCTAAGCTTTCAAAAAAAAATAGTAATAATTTTTTAACGAGTAGGTTTGCGAACTGTGATCCTGATCTACACATGTTTCGTTCACCTGGAAGGGGATCATCCATAAATGACATCACGCCTTTTTGAGTCCATTTTTGCCTCCCCCCTCACATCCGTCACACATCATCACAAAAAAACAGACACCTCCCACCCCCATAAATGATGCCTCAACTCAATCTACAACCCTCCCCCCCTCTAAATTGAAGTTGAAATTTTATTTAAAACATCGATTTTTTTCTCTAAAATATTGACTGAGCTCGGTCAACATAGAGCATTTTAATCAATTTCTGTTACAACTTATTACAAGTTTTCTAAAGCCCGAAATAACGGCTAAAATTAAATTACTAAAATTACTTTTAAAAGAAAAGCAAAAATGTGACGTCACACTATCTGAAATCCCCCACCCCTCACCTCATCACGAGTGTGACATCATTTATTGACGACTCTAAAGCTCCTATAGAAAACCTACACATGTTACATCTACCTTTAATGCAGATCTACAAAAGATCTGAGTCCAAAACATAAAGAAGAAAAACAATAGAAAGAAGCGTAGCAAACACATACTAGTGTTACACTGGCACTAGCAAAGTTTGTTGCATCAGTAGAGAAAGTAGAAGTGACAGTAGAAAGTTTGTATTTCGGATTTATAAGAAAAAATGATCTAAAACAGTATGTAGGAAAGAACCTGTGAGTAAAGTGTCAACGTTTCAACGTCCAGTCCTTCCTCGTTCTTAATTGTAACTAGACTACCCGTCATCCGTTGGATAACTGTAGGTTTCGGGGGTCATCCATCAAAAAACATCACGTCTGTCACTCAGAGGCGTAGCGACCCTTCCCGGCGCCCGGGGACAAACTTTTCGATTTGAACCCCCCCCCCCCCCCCGCAAGATTTCGATTTGCACCCCCCCTAAAACTTTTGATGTGCACCCCCCTCAAGATTTCGATTTGCACCCCCCCTCAAACTTTCGATTTGCACCCCCCCCAACCTTTCAATTTATTTTTCCAACCCATTTTGTGGCGCCCCCTAAGGTCGGCGCCCGGGGACATATGTCCCCCCCCCTCGCTACGCTACTGCATCGTCACAAAAAAACAGACCCCACATTCAAAAATATGTTTTTTATCTTTTAAAAACACTGAAAACACCTTCATATACTGACGTCACAGGTGACCTACTCAACTCTACTTCACCTGCCCAGTGTCCCGCCAAGTCTCAGACAACATGTTTTTATTGTTTAAAAAACGATTCCAGCCGAGCATGTCTCTGACCACACTATCCCTTCATATGCTTAGGACAAAGAAACAGATGAACTCTACTTCACCTGCCCTGTATCCCGCCAAGTTCAGATAGGCAGCTTTATCATTCACATCTAAAAAAAAAATTGAAAAAAAAAATATCATTGACGTATTGGTCTAGAACCTGTGCCACCCGCATGAGAGCCGATTACACTACCCACTTAGCTATTTACTGGTGACGTCACAAGTGAATTTTTATACTATACTTCGAGTCTCCTTATGCAACTTGATTTTCTTGGACAGATTGTAGATCTAGAGAAATTTATCGTAAAACTAAATGAAAAAGACAGTTGAAAATTGATATAAGTGTTGGAACGTAATAAATACAGCAAACGGACGTATTGTTAAAGTTAAAGCCGACAGAAAATTAGCGTTAGAACGCGTTAAACATGGAATGGGAACACAATCTTCTTCGATAGGCCGCCATTTTATTGTTATAAAAAGTAAACAAAAAATGTGACGTCACTGTTTCGTCGACTTTAGTGGTTTTCCTAATCTTTTAAAAAAAAATGGTTAATCTACCTATGAATAAATCAATAAATTAATTAACGTCTTTAAATAAATTTGTGATTAACAGTCTGTCTTAAAACAAAAATTGTTCTCTACCTACATACTATTTTACAGCTCTCCACGATGAGTGGAACCATTAGATATAGTAAATCAGACAAACAAATAAATATTCAAACATGTAAACAAAGTTGACTTTTAGTAGTATTAGATAGATATTAGAGGGGATTTCCTTTAACACAAATAAGTATTACGAGTCAAAATCTGCCATATGACCAGTCGTCTCCGTCTTCAGCCAGCTTTTCTTTCTGGATTTGCTTCCTTAGCTTTTGTCTATGCAAGAACAATTTGTTTCTTTGGAGTTATTCCTCCTAGATGAGTTGTTGTCCAAAACTAACGAGCTTCGGGCTTTTGCAGTTAGCAGTCATACGCTCTTCATTTTGACCAGGCTGGCGTATCTCGTGAACAAATAAATAAATATATTCGGAGCTAATAAAATACAGGTGGAAATACATGAGAGGAATGGGTATAAAAACAATGTTCAATTGTATATCCTGCTGCGGCCTTCCCGACATTAAAGTATTACTCACAATGGTTAGAACTGTATGAAGAGATCGTATTTTAGTGCATGAACAGATAGTATAGTCTATTGCTATATAGAGAGATTGGGAGGATGAGAGTAGATGATATATAAAAATATGGCAGAATAGTGATCCTCTTATAGTAATCGATGTACTGTTTTGATGGGTGAATGGGCGATGAATAAATACACTTACGTCTAGACAAAAGATTATGGGTATCGTGTTCTGAAGGAATCGATTCCTCTGGAGGTTTGTGTTTACCAGGAACCAGGAAGTGACAAGGACTGGAAATTAGACTTGCAGATGTCCAACGCCAGAAGTCTGCAAGGACGGCTGGAACTTCATTCACGGAATTTTTTAAAACAAAAATTGGATGTGGGAATGGGGGCAGAGTTTCGAGAATGACACACTTGAGTGATTGTGAATTAAGTGAGTGGGGGAGGGTGGGGGTTGGAGGAGGTCGTGACGTCCTCCTAAGGGCGTTTGTTGTATGGGTAATGTAAGAGGGAGGAACTCAAGAGGAGTTTGGAGATTTTAGCTGGGTGGGGAGTGTAAGAGGGAGGAACTCAAGGAGATTTTTGTTGGGTGGGGAAAAAAATATTGATTTTTTTTTCTCTCGAAGACGACAGTTCACACAATGGCAGTGTCAGAATTCAATTATTTAGATAGTGTTTCCGGTTTGTGGGCGAAAGCTGACTTCGCTGTTAGCCGTCATCTTATATAAATAAATTGATTGTATCAGTCCGCTCGGGTAAAAAAGTGTTTCTCACTGTAGTTGTAGGACCGCGACTTGACTGGAAGAAAAAGTAGTTCTGGGTTCTATGAAGTAGTTCAGTAGTAAAAAAAATAGTTAGGTATCTATTCAGAGGGACGGCGTGGCCTAGACTGCTAAACCCAAAAGTCTCGAGTTCGTATCCGGGTTCAATCAGTAGAACACCCTGATTCCACCCAACTCTGATGGGTACCAAACTCAAGTTAGGGAAAGTAAAGGCGGCTGGGCATTGTGCCGAGGTCCCTGAAACAGATGTACTCTACTGTGTCTTGGGCACGAACGGGAAACGATGGTGATGATCTATTAAAAAAATAAGTACTACCGTAAAAAGTATAAAATGGTTAGATATCTATTCGGAGAAAAAGTTGTAATTTAAGTAGTATACAATGGTCACTTATCTATTTTAATTCAAGGTGTATAACCTTTAAAGTATAAAATAGTTAAATATCTATTCAGTAAACAAGTTGTATTTCAAAAAGTATAAAATTGTTAGACGCCTATTCAGGTAACAAAAAATAAACTTCAAAAAGTATAAAATTGTTAGACACCTATTCAGATAACAAAATAAACTTCAAAAAGCAATATTAGAAATAAATAAACGTGTTACCTTCACTCCATCTTTTGGAATTGTGAATGGGTTCAGACTACTATATTTAAAATAATATCTGCGTACCCACTCCTCACATCTGGCTATCTAAACTTTACAATCGGATTCCAAGTAAATTGAATAAATAAATGCATTGATTATTTTAAAAAATGAAGCTAAAATAAAACTAGTTAATTTTTACACAGTAATACTGAAAAATAATTCAAAAAGAGAATTTTAAAAAAGCTGAACTGCTATAATTTTTGATTACCTGCGGGATCACTTCTTGTTTACTAGAGAAGTGTTCATTTTCGGTACTTCTTCATACATTTTAAATACAAACACAATCCACGAACTCTCCATATAAGCACAAAAAGTGTAGACAGTCAATCTGTTAAGATATCTGAATAGACACCCATACCAAAGGGCGGAATTCATTCACAGTCAACAGGTTAGGTTAGGTTTGCCTGTCGCCCCTCCTGGGACATAGGCCGCTGACAAGAGCTTTCACAGTTAACGACAATCAAATAATTGTAAACTTTTCTCCAAGGCCAGATACTATTTCTGCATGTCCACCCGCTTGGTGAAAAAATACTGACACTGTGGTTTTTTTTAATTTCTGTTCTTTGTACATACAATTTATCCTGATTGTTTTATTGGTGCATTATTCCTAGAATAATATTTGCATGTGCATTTTCCCCAAGCTCATTATCCCTAGGATCAGTGTTTCTTCCAGACTTTTTTCTCCGGGGGGGGGGGGGGGGGGGCTGTAGACCTTCTTCGGGGGGGGGGGGGGGAGGGGGGCGGACACTGTTAAAAAGTATATGTCTTCTAAATTTCATTTCGTTCGGGGAGGGGAGGGGGCGGTAGAAGAAGTAACTATGGAAGAAACTTTGCCTAGGATTTGCTTCGATTTGCCTACTGCAAATATATTCTCTCCTTTTCACGCATTATGTCCCATTCTATTTTTTTTTTGCAAACATGACTTAATTCTATTTTCTATTCATTTTGACATTAACCCACTTTCTAGTTATTATCGTTAATTTCGTTATATTCCAACAACTTCCGCTTGGTGCCAAGTTTCAAATGTGCTCTCCCAAAACCCACTTGTTACAAACACCATAGTATTTTTTTAGTAGTCTAAACTCAGCGTGGTATTTTAAAATAACAACATTGCTATTTTATTATTGCTGGTTACTTTCCCTTTTGCAGATAATGTTATCAAGGGAAATAACCGTCATCCTTAATTATCAAAATCTTGAAGTAATAAAGACAAATTAATACTCATTAAATAAAACGGATGTTCAATATATATTAATTTATTATATAAACGTTCATATATAAATTTATTATCAAATCGAAGCTTTGTAGATTTTAGAAATAATTTTAGTATCTTATTAAAATAGGAAACCGCTAAACCTATAAAATATTCTATTATTTTAAAGATTAGCAACACCTTTCAACACTATTACGTTGCTTTGTGGTGAAGCAGTCAAGAGAAACCTAGTTTGCACACCTTATTTTAGTCTAGTTCTTATGCTATTTTATTTTCTCCATTTGATTATTATATATGCAATTGATGTTCATGTCTTTGATGCTGTGTCAAATCTATTAAATAAATAATTATTACTGATTTAAATGTTTAAAACAATTGAATTAATTAAAAAAAATAAAAAAAGGAAAAAAAAAAAACGAATTGAGGACTGTATAGATATAGATGTTTGAAAGGGAAGAGTGCTTGCTTTTACGTGTCTCATTGTAATAACATAGCTTTTTCGATTGCTTAAAATTTGTATCATTTTAATTCTCTGTAATCCCGAATTCATTTCAACACTACTTTTAAAAAAAAAAAATTCCCCCTCTCCCCCCCCCCTCGTCCCCTCAGCCCACCACGCCGAGAAAAAAAAAATCCCTTGAATCATCATTTAATTACACATTTGCATTTTCAGTTTCAGGTTGGTTTTTAATTTTAATTTTTTCTTTATATTTAGACGTTTTGTATTAGGTCTATGTATAAGTAAACCATCTTAAATGAATGAAAGCAGGCTACAAGTAAGAAAGAAATATTACTGTTGTAAATCTGTATCAGTCCTCACAAGCCGATGATGAAAACTGTAATACTAAAGCGAACACACAACTGACGCTATAAATTACGTGTCTGAGGCAAAAAAAAAAAAAAAAAAAAGAAAAAAAAAGATAAAAAAATTCATAAAAAAACGTTTTAATAACAAGCTTTTATGTACTAATGCACTAAAAAGTAGAAAATAAATTATAGACTACTATTTAAATAACTATAAAGAAAAGCGTGGGTGTCTTCCTTAACATTACTAAAGATATCCAATAGATACTAAAGTGACCCACGCTTTTCTTTATAGTAATTTAAATAGTAGTCTATAATTTATTTTCTACTTTTTAGTGCATTAGTACATAAAAGCTTATTATTAAAACGTTTTTTTATGCATTTTTTTTCAGTACTTTACATGTTTTATTTACAATTTACATGACTAAAAACCATTGCGCGACTATTGAACATGATGGCGCAGCTATTGAACGTGATGACGCGTGTGGTGTGGTTGGACAGACATGCCTACTAATTCGGTCCAAATTTTAATTAATTCATAAAAAATTAATTAGGCATCCAATTAAGTCAAATTTAGTTTCAGATTGCATTGTCTTCATGTCTTTACCCACGTGCCAACTGTGAATCGTATCGGTCAAGTAGAACTGTCCGAATTTTCTCTCCGGCGTTTCGATCTAGACAGACAGACAGACAGACAGAGGAAGTGAGTTAAATAAAAGCTTGTAAAAATGATATTAAATGGCCTATTCACTAATGAAAGCTTGGGCCATATTCTTTACAAGTGCAGCTAAGTCGAATACTATCTCATTCGTAAAAGAAGCACCAGACCTCTTCGACACTCAGTCAACCTCAAAAGTAGCTATGCAAATCACCGTACAACCCAAAGGCCAGTAAAACTTTACTGGTTACATATTAAGAAGTCTCATCAGCCCATACCAGATTCCGCTGCTGAACAACGGAGATAGCAGACACTTTCTATTTCTCGTCCGATTGCTTCAAAGCGAGAGATCTGGACAACACCACAAAAACAACATGGACCTTTCACACAGGAGTTCTCATTACACCAGAAAGACAAAGTAAGCGGCATCCTCAGATAGATGTCCCACCTACACTTAGTAATGACACAATCATCAAAGCACTTAGAACAACAAGCAAAACAGAACCCACAATCACTTCCATCCCACACACGAACAACCGTAAATTCACAATCTACAATGATAACCCTCAACACACGCCAGACTACATTAAAATCACTTAGAAAGACACAGCAATAAACATTTTAATCGCATTAAAAGCATTACATATTAAAACATAATTTAGATTTATTAACGATATTTTGTATTTAACCAACGTTTAGATTTTATTTGTTGCAGCCTTTGTTTTATTTATTACAAACTGCGCTTGTGACAGTTACATATTCCAGATTCAATATGTCGACTGAAAACATCACTAACACTATATTCACGTAGTACATGATAAAATTGTTACTTAGTTCTGTAGTTAATCACATGAACAGAAAATCCAAAACAAAAATAAATGACAATGATAAATTAACACAGAATTTAGAATTTAGCCAGAGGCGTATCCAGGTTTTCGTTGTAGGGGGAGCGAAAAGAGCAAAAAAGGCGCCGAATTTTTAACACGTATATACGTATATATATATATATATATATATATATATATATATATATATATATATATATATATATATATATATATATATATATATATATATATATATATATATATATTTGCTTCGCTATGATGTAAAAATAAATTGAAAGTAGCACTCTGAAGAAATAAAGAAAAAAAACACAATGTACGCCGACAAAACAAAAATTGTATCAATCTAAACAAATATATATATATATATATATATATATATATATATATATATATATATATATATATATATATATATATATATATATATATATATATATAGAAGAATTGTATGCAAGAAACTCTTCACGCAAACCATTTAGATTAGACAACATTTCCTTTTTATTCAATGTTTACGCGATAATCAATGACGTCATTATATTAATGTGTGCACTTTCCGCCTTGAGATTATTTTCTTCTCTGTGCTAAATGTGTCGACGTCATACTTCGTCTTTCGTTTCACTGTGAGAGTTTTTAAATTCCTTGTGTTTTCTCTAGAGCGTTCTTGTCAGACAGAGCGTTCTTGTCAGATAGACAGACAGACAGCGAAACTATTATTATAGATTACGAGAAAAATGGCCCGTTGAGGAAGGGTACAACGGGCGCTAGGCTGATAGTGCTGTCTCTTTTCTCTAAACTAAAACCAACCCACCCCAAGCCCCACCACCACCACCCCCCCACCCCCACACACCACCCCCACCCCCCCCACACCCCCCCCCCCCCCCACACACCGAAAGAAACACTGGTGTCGCGCTTAGCCACTACCCGAAGAATTGCATTAAAGAAATTGCGAGAAAAGGACTTTTTAGATTAGACACATTAATTAGGCGGTAATTTTATTATAGAGTATCGATGAGGAAACCACCCCACCCCACCCCCCCACCCCCACACACCACCCCCCCCCCCCACCCCCACCCCCCAAAAAACATGTCTACCGTCCCATTCAACGAAATATAATTATATACTTTTTCCAGTGTCCGCCCCCTCCCCGAAAATTCTACCCCCGCCCCCGAAAATTTCAATTACCCCCACCCCTCTCCGGGGAGGAAAAAGTTTGAAAGAAACACTTGTGTCGCGCTTAGCCACTACCCGAAGAATTGCATTAAAGAAATTGCAAGAAAACCACTTTTTAGATTAGAGACATTAATTAGGCGGTAATTTTATTATAGAGTATCGATGAAGAAATTTCTTTTGAGTTGGGGAGGGGGGGGGGGGGGCTCAGACGTTCTTACGCGGGGGTGGGGCTTCGCCCCTACCCGAAGAATTGTATGAAAGAAACTCTTCACGCAAACCACTTAGATAAGACAATATTTCCTTTTTTTTCAATGTTTACTCTCCGGTTTGAGATTATTTTCTACTCTGTGCTAAATGTGTCGACGTCATACTTCGTTTTTCGAAATACTATGCAGGTTTTTAATTTACTTGTGTTTTCTCTAGAGCGTTCTTGTCAGACAGAGCGTTCTTGTCAGATAGACAGACAGCGAAACTATTATTATAGACGAGAAAAATGGCCCGTTGAGGAAGGATACACCGGGCGCTAGGTTGATAGTGCTGTCTCTTTTCTCTAAACTAAAACCAACCCACCCCCCACACACACCACCCCCCACCCCCCCACACACCACCCCCACCCCCACACACCCCCCCCCCACACCCCCCCCCCACCCCTCCACCACCCCCAACCCCCAAAAAAAAACATGTCTACCGTCCCATTCAACGAAATATAATTATATACTTTTTCCAGTGTCCGCCCCCTCCCAGAAAATTCTACCCCCGCCACCGAAAATTTCAAGTACCACCACCCCTCTCCGGGGAGGAAAAAGTCTAAATTAAAACCACCCCACCCCCCCCCCCCACACACACCCCACCCCCCCCCCCCCACCCCCCTAAAAAAACATGTCTACCGTCCCATTCAACGAAATATAATTATATACTTTTTCCAGTGTCCGCCCCCTCCCCGAGGGGGGGGGGGGCTCAAACGTTCTTACGCGGGGGTGGGGCTTCGCCCCTACCCGAAGAATTGTATGAAAGGAACTCTTCACGCAAACCACTTAGATTAGACCAAATTGCCTTTGTATTGAATGTTTACTCGATAATCAATGACGTCATATCAATGTGTGCACTATCCGGCTTGAGATTATTTTCTACTCTGTGCGCTAAATGTGTCGACGTCATACTTCGTTTTTCGACCAAAAATATTTTTTTAACAAATATCATTGTTTAAAACGTTGAGATTAAAAAGTTTCCAAAAAGGCGCCACTTTGCTGAAAATGGCCAGAGGGGGAGCGGCGGCTCCCCCTGCTCCCCCCCCCCCCCCCCTGCGTACGACGCTACTGAATTTAGCCATTAATCCAGCTAGCTAGCTTGGCTAGGGGTAACCTTTACGGTGTAAAAGAAGGGGAAGTAGAGCCGCTGAAGAAGATGTTGAAGGCTGTATGGACAGCTGAGACAGGGGAGAGAAGCAGGTCAGTATTCTGGCTGCCAGTTATCTTCCCATGTGCAACATTTTACCTCAACCTGCTCTCACTGGGGTTCAAACAGGAGAATGAAAAGTCAAGATTGATGACATCAGGGAAATTTTCAAACGCCTACCGCTATAAACACATCCCATATTTTCAACCATCTACCGCTATAAACACATTCAACATTTTCAACCATCTACCGCTATAAACGCATCCCAAATTTTCAACACCGCTATAAACACATCCAACATTTTCAACCATCTACCGCTATAAACACATCCCAAATTTCCAAACGTCCACTGTGACACACTCACTTAGCGATCATTAAGAATTCATCCCGGTCCCTGTGGTATTGAACGAGTTGATCCACTTACCTCATGCCCCCCCCCCCACACACTCACCAGGGACTTTCCAGCATGGACTACTGGTGTTTCCCACACAACATAATGTGGGGAAAGTTTGTGTGAGCTTGTGTTCTAACACACGCAACCTTTGCGTACTGTGTGGGTGTGTTCTTTGATTGTATTGGCTGTTTACATCACGTGTCTGAATATGAATTTTTATTTAGTTCACCTGTTTCTGCGACCTTGGCATATAAAAGGGATAGTGTGGTCAGCACTATGCCCAGCTGTTTTTACTTTCCCCCAACGTAAGTCAGGTACCCCTGTAGAGCTGGGTGAACTCAATGACGTAATACGAACTTGAACCCCAATCGGGCTTTGTAGTTAACATTTTTGAGTAAAAATGCCCAAAACACTTTTAGTTACCATCCCTAAGTAAGAATACTTAGTTAAAAGACAGAAAAAACTGCACGGACAAGGCTTGACATTTAGACGCATGCAAATCCCGTCCAACATTACAATTTTATTAAAAACGAAGAAGGAGAAAGACGCCTGCGTAAGCAGTTCAGTACACACCACAGTAAAGACTCCATGACTCCATCTACATATGACTCCGTACAAGACAATGCAGTATTGTACGGACCAGACTGACTCCTCAGTATTACCACACAGCTTGTCAATAAGACTCCACAAACCATACTTGTGTATTTTAGTAACATTTGCCATTAAAACTTGTAATATCTACAATATAATCTAACCCAGAACTTATTTTACAAAATCTATAATTAAACCCCCACGATGATCAACTACGATCAAAATTCCCCTTATCATCTACCCCCCCTCCCCACCCCCTTGTATCTTCACGCTCTCCCACACCGCTCCATCTCACTATTCACACAACATTCGTTCATAGCTCCTGCACTATCGACACAATTTGTTTGCACGCAAGCTACGGGTTTTCCCCAATCTCTCCCAATCAGAAGATTGTAAGAAGAAAAAAAAACAACAACAAAAAAGTAACGCTGGTATTAGCTATAACTAGACACGAATCCAGTCTTAGGAAAAGATAACGAAGTTATTTTCATAGAAGTATGATACCACCGCGTCGTTTCTCATCTGAGCATCCGGTTTCGAAATGGATACTTCCGGTCGGCTGAAGGTTTTTACAATTAAAAGTACGTGAAGTATTTTGTTTGTAACACGGACACAGATACGCTATGTTCGACTTGCCTATACTTAGAGGTCTTATATACACAGTGTTGTGTATAGATGTACGCAGAGCGTTTAATTATAAGATTATCATTTACAAAGACAGGGTTGTATATATCGTGAATATAGAGGCCTATCATTATATCGAATTGTTGTTGTATTTATACATTTAATATTATTTAACACAGAGTAGCCTATGCATCACAAAGACATACACACACACATATATATATAGTATATATATATATATATATATATATATATATATATATATATATATATATATATATATATATATATATATATATATGTATATATATATATGTATATATATATATATATATATATATATATATATATATATATATATATATATAAGTAACAAGGAATTATCTCCCATGTAAACAGAACAGTCTTTTAAAGGAGACAATCTGAAATCTAATTTTTTATACATTCTGCTATAAAGAAGAAAAATAAAAGGTTATAATTTTTTATATAAAAAGTATATACTAAAACTTTAATTTCTAATTGCAATACGGTCAAAGGTTTTGATTTTTTAAAAGTTTCAAATTAATAATTTTATATATTTAAAAATTACAACCCGTAAACTTATTACTTTCAAATGATAGTTCATAGAACACCCAACTTTTGTTATGTGTGCATTTCATGTAGACAAACTAAAATTTTGGCTTCCCTTAAGTGGGACAAAAATTAATAAGATAGCAAATTCTGTAGAGATTCACCATGAGCCTCTCCTGAAGTCACACCAGGTGACAATGAAGGCCTTAACATCAAGAACGTCTCCAACAAAGCAATCAGAAGAGGTAAATTATCTGGTAACAGCAAAAACGACCCACCAATGGCCACCAAGCAGTTCCATACTCAGGTCATCACTCTGAACCACCCAGGTGAGATCAAGAATGGCCATGCGCCAGTGTTGGACTGCCACACAGCCCACATTGCCTGCAAGTTTGCTGAAATCAAGGAGAAATGTGATCGTCGTTCAGGCAAAAAGCTGGAAGACAATCCCGAGTTTTTTTAAATCTGGAGATGTTGCCATAGTTGACTTGGTCCCAAGCAAACCTATGTGCGTGGAGACAGTGGCGTAGTGAGGTCGGGTGTCACCCGGTGCGGCACCCAATGGTGTCACCCGCCCCCCCCCCCCCCGTAAGTAAATATATATATATATATATATATATATATATATATATATATATATATATATATATATATATATATATATATATATATATAAGCTAGCTATCTCTGTTTGCTGAGCGACTTAGATTTCGCTCGGATTACCTTATAGATAAAGCTGGACAGTGAGTGACACATAGGACGTTAAACTCTGCCTTGAAGAAACTGCTACAAAATGTGTGTTCATGCACGTGATACGGGGAGATTTGAGTTTCCTCCCGACGACCCTACCCATGCGGCGCTGCCCATTGTAGACGTCTCGAGGGCCAGTGAGGTGAGCGGTGAGAGGGTGGGAGAGTTGGTGGATGACCCACGGGGAAGAATTTACAACAGAACACTTGTTCGTGGATGTGAATATAACGGTAGAAATCAATGTGGATGCAGGCCAGGCGAACGCAATGGAAAAGTTTTTTTTTAATCAGAGACTAAAACTTTTGTAGTTTGTAGAAAAAAAAACAACGTCAAGCTTGATATGAAGCCAACCTTACATAGGCAGAATCAAACATGTAAAACCAAATTTGTTGTACAACATTCATGACTCTTTATCTGCTTCCGGATTATAGAATCTTCTTCTTCTAGAATACACTTTTTAGCGGCGACAAGGGGACAGAAGACCTTGCAATTCCAAGGCTTAAAGTTAAAGTTTACCTTTTAAAGGTGACGGTCCATGGCGCAAGTGAAGTAGCGTTCACTTGTTTCTATACCCAGCCGCCTTTACTTTCCCTAACGTGAGTTAGGTACCCATCAGAGCTGGGTGGACTTAGGGACGGTCTATTGACTTGAACCCGGAATCGAACTCGAGACTTACGGGTTAGCAATCCAGCTCTCTACCGCTAGACCACTCCGTCCCTGAAAGACAAAAACAAATTTTAAAAGTTCATTAATTCTCCATGTTACTGTTTCAAAATCAGTTTAAATTAGGTTATAATTATTTTTTAAAATACCTGCTGTATGTATTCTTTATTAAATTTGTTTGGCTCTTATTTAGGAATGCACAGAAAATAAATAATAAACTTTATTCGGATGTTGAACATAATATATATATATATATATATATATATATATATATATATATATATATATATATATATATATATATATATATATATATATATATATATATATATATATATTGAAACTTTGTTGGTTGCTAACCAATCTTGGCGTTCCGTGTGACCATCAAATCAGCCCCCCCCCCCAATGTACGTCTCGAACATTGTAGGTGTATAGATATTCTCAATATCAACAATGCTTTAACTACTTCATCTGTCATTGAATGCGATCAGAAACTTCCCACAATCCCGTTCCTTTTTCGTCGATGACGTCATCCGGCTGGAACCCGCCGGAAGGTATTTTTTACCCCCCCCCCCCCCTCTTCCTCGCGTGACAGGTGACGTTTCACGTGAATCTGTCTGCCGGCGCTAATTAAATCATTATCTCAAGCGTCAATTTGATTTGAGGATTAAAAAACCCGACACACAGTCGATGACAGAAATGTCATCCAAGAAGTGCCAAGGTTAATTAGAACAAAAATATATGTAATGCAATATTTAAAAAAAAATTGAAATACAAAATTAACCTTTTAGTAAAATTGAAAAGATTTGCACTTATAATATTGTATCCTTCTCCCCTCCTCACCCCCCATTCATATGATTTTAAAACGCATGTAGGTATTTATCTATCTCTATTTGAGAGGCTTAAATCACGAGGACTGTGCGTGCGTGTGTGTGTGTGTTAATAGTAGTATATTAGGTCACTTTTGGTTATCATTTTTGGCGGAGCAGGATGTGGGGAGGAACAATGACATATAGTAAAATACTCGGGAGCAGGATGCGCGGGATGTACAATGACATATAGTAAAATACTCCCAGCCTGGCGCATCGGGAGGGTAAGGGTGGGTGAGCAGGATGCGCGGGATGTACAACGAGATATAGTAAAATACTACGCCAACTGAGGTTGGCGGAGCAGGAGCGTGGGTCACCTTTTGGTGACCTTGTGACGTAATCATTGACCTTGTGACGTAATCATTGACCTTGTGACGTAATTAGTGACCTTGTGACGTCATCACTGACCTAGTTACGTAATTTTAATGCGTTTTTTAATTAGATTGAATTTATTTTTAAAATTTTAATTAATTTTTTATTGACTAGTTACGTAATTTGATTTTAATTTTTTAAATTTTTAAATTTTAAATTTTATTTTATAATTAGTTTAATTTTTATTAACTAGTTACGTAATTTGATTATTTGTTTACTTTTTAATTATTTTTATTTTGTTTATTTTTAATTTTATTTTATTTTATAATTAGTTTGAATTTAATTACTTTGTTTATTTTGTGTAATTTTTATTCAAGAGTTACGTAATTTGATTATTTTGTTTATTTTAAATTTTATTTTATAATTAGTTTAATTATTTTAATTAGATTATTAGTTTGAAATTCATTTTATTTCTTTGATTTTAATTACTTTGTTTAATTTAATTACTTTGATATATTTCTTTTCTTTGTTGTTTAATTTGTTGGTTTGTTTATTTGGTTGTATGTATGTTTTAAATTCTCCCCTACAACGAACGTGTACTAGAACAGTCTTTGTATACCAGCCTTTAACCTATTTTTTAATTTTAAATTTTATATTTGTTTATTTGTTTACTTGTTGGTTTGTTTATTTGATTGTATGTATGTTTTATAGTAAACGGAGAGTAATGACGGGGGTTGAGGGGAGGGGTGTGCTAGCATGTACTAGAACAGTCTTTGTATAACATCTATTAACCAGCCGTTCAACACGTGTTACATAGCGATCCGCGATCCTTTGTTCTTGTCAACCACCGTACAAGGGCCAAGTTAATATTGATCGCACCCACTGACCATCAGTATGATGGTCCACCTAATTAAATTTGGTCATGCATCGCGGATTTATGTGGGTTCGCGAAGCGAACACTGCAGGGGTTATGGTAATTAAGGCGAGCCATTAAGCGCGTCTCCACGTTAACTGTGGTAACAGATGTTACGTATCGATTCACCAGCAAAGTTTTTAATATCGGTCACACCCACTGGACCATCAAGGCTTTATTTTAAGTCCACCTCGTGCACGTTTGTTTACATTTTAAAAGACGTGTCGCGTGTCTTCTCTATTTTATTATGGTACCACACTTAGGCTGAGCAACCGGCTAACTATACATACACACACACTTACACACATACACACTAAATTAGAACAAAACTCTTTTTATATTTTATTTGTTTATTAACGTTTTTCCAATTCATCAAAGGCTTTTAAAATTTCATCCTGTAAACTTAATAGGCGCTCAAAGCAGACGCGACTCATACTAACACCAGAATTTGTAGGAAAATTAAGATCGGTCCCATCTATAAGCTCTCTAAGATTTAAAGTGTTTTTGTTCATGAATTGGCTAACAATCGCCAATTTAAATCCGGTGTGATTCAGCGTTCGTATTTCCGTCACTTTATTGTTACTCCTGGCCACAAGTATCCAATCTTCATTAGACATCTTGAAATAATCTAACGAGTTTACTCCCCCTATCGTAAGTACATGTAAAGACGGATATCCTATAGATCTGTAATGAATAAGGCCTTTTTGACTATGACTTGTTGCCCAGGTGTTGACATGATAAGCTTTTTTGAGATACGCACACACACACACACACACACACATACACACATGTACACACGTACACACGTACACACACACATACACACACACATACACACACGTACACACGTACACACACATACACACACACGTACACACGTACACACACACACACACACACAAGCACGTGCGCGCGCGAAATTCATACTAGGTCGGTAAAGGCGGAGAGAACTTATAGGTATACATTATCATGGCGACAACAAAAGCGACCCTTATTTTATTTACATGAAAGCGTGTTTTCCAAAAAGTGTCACCAGGCCATTGTCATTTTCGCAGCGGGGTTTATTTTAAGTGTACCCCGTGCACGGTTGTTTACATTTTAAAAGAAGTATCACGTGTCTTCCCCATAGGTCTTCCCTAATAGAGAAACGAGAGGAAAGACAACTGTTCTAAAATTAGAACAGCCTTGTCTACAGACACGAGTATCGTCCCTTGTGAAAAAATTCGCGTCAGAATCCTTAAATAAACTGTCATTTTCTTTAACAAGTTAAAAAATAATTTAGGAAGACAAGGGTTAACAACATTAGACGCCACCGTTTTTGTTTCCTGTGACGACAAGGCACAATACACTTTTTTATTTTATGTCTCAAGTAGAGGGGTGGGAAATTTTTTCTTTGTAAGTGTGTTGTAAACAATGGGTAGAGGAAGCGATTACTAGGTAAGAGCGGACAGAACGTGACGTACATCGCGATATTTGAAAACATGGCGATGTTTAACCTCAACCAAAAAAGGCAATGAACCTAGAAGAAAGACGAATATATATCTTAGTCTTGCAGCAGATTACCTTCCCATGTTCGCTTTAGTATTACAGTTTTCATCAAACTTCTTTTTGACTTGAACTTCTTTAATTTTTAAGAAAGTTTACTTATACATAATACATTACGTCTAATGACAATTTTTTTTATTTTTACCACTCAATGTATTTTGTTTTTCTATATCTTACATTGTCATCTTAATTTTTGATCACCTTAGTAAAAATTTGCTTAAGATTATAAAAGTCAAGTTTTAAAAAACAACAACGTTATAGTACGTCGTGTCAAATGACACACCGTTTAAAATGTCTACATTTAAAGTTCACCAAAATAATGACGTAAAAACTAAATATGATATGACGTTAGCATACATATCATTCAATCTAATCACTCTAAAGTACAAATCAATAATTTTTATTGATTAAGGGGCTGGGTGAGTTATTTTTATTCGGGTGCGCAGGGAAGGTTTGGAGTTGGTTGGGACAGATTTAACACACGCAACCTTTGCGTACTGTGTGGGTGTGTTCTTTGATTGTATTGGCTGTTTACATCACGTGTCTGAATATGAATTTTTATTTAGTTCACCTGTTTCTGCGACCTTGGCATATAAAAGGGATAGTGTGGTCAGCACTATGCCCAGCTGTTTTTACTTTCCCCCAACGTATTCAGGTACCCTGTAGAGCTGGGTGAACTCAGGGACGTTATACAAACTTGAACCCCAAGAGGGCTTTGTAGTTTAGATTTTTTGAGTAAGAATGTCCAAAGAACTTTTAGTTACCACCCCTAAGTAAGAATACCTAGACAGGAAAAAACTACACGCACAAGACTTCACATTTAAACGCATGCTAATCCCGCCCAACATTACAATTTTTATTAAAAACGAAGAAGGAGAAAGACGCCTGCCTAAACACTTCAGTACACATCACAGTAAAGACTCCATGACTCCATCTACATATGACTCCGTGCAATACAATGCAGTATTGTACGGACCAGACTGACTCCTCAGTATTACCACACAGCTTTTCAATAAGACTCCACAAACCATACTTGTGTATTTTAGTAACATTTGCCATTAAATCTTGTAATATCTACAATATAATCTAACCCAAAACTTATTTTACAAAATCTATAATTAAACCCCCACGATGATCAACTACGATCAAAATTCCCCTTATCACTTACCCCCCCCCCCCCCCACCCTACGTCTTCACGCTCTCCCACACCGCTCCATCTCACTATTCACACAACATTCGTTCATAGCTCCTGCACTATCGACACAGTTTGTTTGCACGCAAGCCGCGGGTTTTCCCCAATCTCTCCCAATCAGAAGATTGTAAGAAGAAAAAAAAACAACAACAAAAAAGTAACGCTGGTATTAGCTATAACTAGACACGAATTCAGTCTTAGGAAAAGATAACGAAGTTATTTTCATAGAAATATGATACCATCGCGTCGTTTCTCATCTAAGTATCCGGTTTCGAAATGGATACTTCCGGTCGGCTGAAGGTTTTTACAATTAAAAGTACGGGAAGTATTTTGTTTGTAACACGGACACAGATACGCCATGTTCGACTTTCATAAACTTAGAGGTCTTATATACACAATGTTGTGCATAGATGTACGCAGAGCGTTTAATTATAAGATTATCATTTACAAAGACAGGGTTGTATATATCGTGAATATAGAGGCCTATCATTATATCGAATTGTAGATGTATTTATACATTTAATATTTAATATTTATACATTTAATATTATTTAACACAATATTATTATTATTTAACACAAAGTAGCCTATGCATCACAAAGACATACACACACACACATACATATGTATATATATATATATATATATATATATATATATATATATATATATATATATATATAAATATATATATATATATATATATATATATATATATAAATAAATAAATAAATAAATATATATATATATATATATATATATATATATATATATATATATATATATATATATATATATATATATATATATATATATATATATTAGCAACAGGGAATTATCTCCCATGTAAACAGAACAGTCTTTTAAAGGAGACAATCTGAAATGTAATTTTTTATACATTCTGCTATAAAGAAGAAAAATAAACGGTTATAATTTTTATGTAAATAGTATGTACTAAAACTTTAATTTTTAATTGCAATTTGGTAAAAGGTTTTGATTTTTTAAAAGTTTCAAATTAATAATTCTATATATTTAAAAAATAAAACCCACAAGCTTATTACTTTCAAATGATAATTTATAGAACACCCAATCTATTTAAGTATGATACAATAAATAAAGACCTAATTTTGGCTTCCCTTAAGTGGGACAATAATTAATAACATGGCAAATTCTGTAGAGATTCACCATGAGCCTCTCCTGAAGCCACACCAGGTGACAATGTAGGCCTTAACCTCAAGAACGTCTCCGACAAAGAAATCAGAAGAGGCAAAGTTGCTGGTGACAGCAAAAAAGATCCACTAAATGACACCAAGTAGTTCCATGCTCAGGTCATCACTCTGATCCACCCTGGTGAGATAAAAAATGGCCATGCGCCAGTGTTGGACAGCCACACCGCCCACCTTGCCTGCAAGTTTACTGAAATCTAGGAGAAATGTGATCGTCGTTCAGGCAAAAAGCTGGAAGACAATCCCGAGTTTGTTAAATCTGGAGATGTTGCCATGGTTGACTTGGTCCCAAGCAAACCTATGTGCGTGGAGACAGCGGCGTAGTGAGGTCGGGTGTCACTTGGTGCGGCACTTAATGGTGTCACCCCCCCCAGTAAATTTATATATATATATATATATATATATATATATATATATATATATATATAAGCTAGCTATCTCTGTTTGCTGAGCGACTTAGATTTCGCTCGGATTACCTTATAGATAAAGCTGGACAGTGAGTGACACATAGGACGTTAAACTCTGCCTTGAAGAAACTGCTACAAAATGTGTGTTCATGCACGTGATACGGGGAGATTTGAGTTTCCTCCCGACGACCCTACCCATGCGGCGCTGCCCATTGTAGACGTCTCGAGGGCCAGTGAGGTGAGCGGTGAGAGGGTGGGAGAGTTGGTGGATGACCCACGGGGAAGAATTTACAACAGAACACTTGTTCGTGGATGTGAATATAGCGGTAGAAATCAATGTGGATGCAGGCCAGGCGAAAGCAAGGGAAAAGTTTTTTTTTTTAAATCAGAGACTAAAACTTTTAAAGTTTGTAGAAAAAAAAACAACCGTCCAGCTAGATATAAAGCCAATCTTACATAGGCAGAATCAAACATGTAAAACCAAATTTGTTGTACGACATTCATGACTCTTTAGCTGCTTCCGGATTCTAGAATCTTCTTCTTCTAGAATACACTTTTTAGCGGCGATAAGGGGACAAAAGACCTTGACGGTTCCAAGGCTTAAAGTTAAAGTTTCCCTTTTAAAGGTGACGGTCTATGGGGCAAGTGAAGTAGAGTTCACTTGTTTCTATGCCAAGCCGCCTTTACGTTCCCTAACGGGAGTTATGTACCCATCAGAGCTTTGTGGACTCAGGGACGGTCTATTGACTTGAACCCGGATTCGAACTCGAGACTTATGGGTTAGCAGTCCAGCTCTCTACCGCTAGACCACTCCGTCCCTGATTCCAAGGCTCCTACGTTTAAAAAAAACCACTTGGAATATCTTTCTTTAACGTTCCACCTTCTTCCAAACGCCCAGAAATATCTTTAGAAAGACAAAAACAAATTTTAAAAGTTCATTAATTCTCCATGTTACTGTTTCAAAATCAGTTTAAATTAGGTTATAATTATTTTTAAAAATACGTGCTGTATGTATTCTTTATTAAATTTATTTGGCTCTTAGTTAGGAATGCACAGAAAATAAATAATAAACTTTATTCGGATGTTGAACATATATATATATATATATATATATATATATATATATATATATATATATATATATATATATATATATATATATTGAAACTTTGTTGGTTGCTAACCAATCTTGGCGTTCTGTGTGACCATCAAATCAGCCCCCCCCCCCCAATGTACGTCTCGAACATTGTAGGTGTATAGATATTCTCAATATCAACAATGCTTTAACTACTTCATCTGACATTGAATACGATCAGAAACTTCCCACCATTTCGTTCCTTTTCCGTCGATGACGTCATCCGACTGGAACTCGCCGGAAGGTATATTTTACCCTCCCCCCCCCCCCCCCCCACCATAAACCGCCCCTCGCGTGACAGGTGACGTTTCACGTGAATCTGTCTGGCGGCGCTAATTAAATCATTATCTCAAGCGTCAATTTGATTTGAGGATTAAAAAACTGGACACACAGTCGATGACAGAAATGTCATCCAAGAAGTGCTAAGGTTAATTTAAAAAAACATATGTAATGTAATATTTAAAAAAAAAATGAAATACAACATTAACCTTTAGTAAAATTGAAAAGATTTGCACTTATAATATTGTATCTTCCCCCCCCCCCCCATTCATATGATTTCAAAACGCATGTAGGTATTTATCTATCTCTATTTGAGTGTCTTAAATCACGAGGACTGTGCGTGCGTGTGTGTGTGTGTGTGTATTAATCTTTTATTAATATAAATCACTCCACAACACACATACTCTCATACCCATGCAGATACGCCGAACTACTACTCACAACACCAAGTTGTCGGTTCCTTTATAATTACTGACTTAGTCCTCTTTACTTCTTGTGGGTCATAGGGGCTCAAGAATAATTTCCCATTTAGCCCGGTCCCCGGCTGTGAATATTTTTACTCTCCCAAGACATTCCTGCAGTCTTTAGTTCCCTTTTCGTTGTTTTAGTTAATTATCAATTTTATGTCTTCACTACACAAATAAACGCCTTCAGTGCTTAATATATTACATCCCTTCTTTTAAGCATTTCCCCGTATTGCTTTTTTATTTCATTAGCTGATATCCCTTGAATGTCAACTTTTATTCCATTAGCCTATATCCAATGAATGTCAACTTTTATTCCATTTGCTGATATCCCGCCAATGTCAACTTTTATTCAATTAGCTGATATCCCCTGAATGTCAACTTTTATTCCATTAGCCTATATCCAATGAATGTCAACTTTTATTCCATTAGCTGATATCCCATGAATGTCAACTTTTATTCCATTAACCTATATCCAATGAATGTCGACTTTTATTCCATTAGCTGATATCCCGCCAATGTCAACTTTTATTCAATTAGCTGATATCACCTGAATGTCAACTTTTATTCCATTAGCCTATATCCAATGAATGTCAACTTTTATTCCATTAGCTGATGTCCCATGAATGTCAACTTTTATTCCATTAGCCTATATCCAATGAATGTCAACTTTCATTCCATTAGCTGATATCCCACGAATGTCAACTTTTATTCCATTAGCTGATGTCCCATGAATGTCAACTTTTATTCCATTAGCCTATATCCAATGAATGTCAACTTTTATTCCATTAGCTGATGTCCCATGAATGTCAACTTTTATTCCATTAGCCTATATCCAATGAATGTCAACTTTTATTCCATTAGCTGATGTCCCATGAATGTCAACTTTTATTCCATTAGCCTATATCCAATGAATGTCAACTTTCATTCCATTAGCTGATATCCCACGAATGTCAACTTTTATTCCATTAGCTGATGTCCCATGAATGTCAACTTTTATTCCATTAGCCTATATCCAATGAATGTCAACTTTTATTCCATTAGCTGATGTCCCATGAATGTCAACTTTTATTCCATTAGCCTATATCCAATGAATGTCAACTTTTATTCCATTCGCTGATGTCCCATGAATGTCAACTTTTATTCTATTAGCTGATATCCTATGAATGTCAACATTTTTTTGTCAGTTTGTACCAACCTAATTCCACTCCCCCCCCCCCCAACCACACACATCTGATTTCGGCATTTGATGTTTACCACTAGACGTATCACAGGTTTCTGCACACAATGCTATCTAACTTTCTTACTTTGAACACAGCCTCCTAGAGTTTTCCATTTACTCTTACCAAAAACAACAGAAGCAAAAAGCCACCTAAAAAGTAAAGCTTACAGACACTGGTCAGAATAACGATCAGTGTCCAGTTAAGGATTTGTGTGAATTAATTCTGGAGAAACACAATTATGGAAAAAGCCGCTTCCTACGGGGAACTGGCCTGTTTTGTCTGGTTCCTCCATCGATGTTTTATACATTGTTTACATTTGTCTTTATGGCGTTCATTCTTGATTTAGTACAGCATTCTCAACAATGAATGCTTTATATATATATATATATATATATATATATATATATATATATATATATATATATATATATATATATATATATTTTATTTAAGTAGAGATATCTCATTTTAGCCTCCTCTTGACCACTGCTCACACAGGTTAATACACAGAATGCTCAACATAATGTTACAACGTAAAGTGGTGTTTATAGTTTTTTTTGCGCATGATGTATGTGTATATAAATGCAAGACAATATGTCCCATATCAACACACAGTTACAGGAAGAGGAGTTTCAGTTAAGTTTAAAATGAAAATACTTTTTTTTTAGAGTCTTTTGTTAGACTTTTAAACTAATGTCTATTGAAGTCATCGTCAGTACTTGGCCTATTACTACTCTCCGCCGATTTTTCTCGACTTTTCCCGAGTTTTATCGATTCTATCCGACTCTCATCGACTCTATCCGACTACTCAATCTTTCCAGACTTTACTCGACTCTTCCCGACTCTACCCGATCCTCACCGACTACCCGATCCTTCCCGACTCTACCCGATCATCCCCGACTCTCCCCGACTTTACCCGATCCTTTCTGACTCTATCTGACAAACAGCGCACTAAAGCTTCCCGCAATTAAACTTTCGTATCTGAAAAACAAATTTCTCGTACACACATTGACCATTGTAGAATGTATACAGGTTCAAGGGTCAAAGATCGGGAGTTTATAAATGACCTATGTCCCCCCCCCCCCCCCCCCCCCATGAGACCAGAGTTGGACAGCTCTTTCTGAGTTGATTGGGCTTGGGTGTCTGGTCGTGTTAGCGTTGTTTGAAGAATCGCCGTGTGTGGGGGTGGTGTGTGTGTAAGGGGGTGGGGGTTGGTGGTCGGGTATAAAAATAGATAGAATGTGCGTTAATTCCAAAATATAAAAAAGTGCTTAAGCCAAGAATGTTAATAATTTTTTAAGGTTTCTTTATTAGTTTAAGAGTAAACATTTGGCAATTTAAAATTTCAGTAAACAGTGTAGTGTCATTGACTTAAAAGACAATTACCCCTAGTGAAATGAAAGTAAATGTATAAATAGCCTTCAGTTCAAATTTATGTAAGTACTTATTATCACTGTAAGGGCTAATGGCTCAACGTATAAGAGAAATGGAAGTGAAAATGGAAATGACTTGAAATGACTTGAAATGAAAATGACTTACTATAAAAATAACTTGACATACAGATCTACTTGATTTCACTACTACAAAATGACATTTTTATTATTATAAAATGACATGTTAATTACAAAATGACTTTTTTAAAATTAGAAAATCACACGTTGGACTACAAATTGACATGTTAAATATGGGAAGTGTCAAAAACAGAATAGTGAATATAGGCCGACATCTAAACTATCAACACTAATAACCACTAGCATTTCAATACCAAAATACTTACTCTTAGGATAATCTGTTCCGAAACATTTTTTCTGTTTTAGGTATAAAAATGAATTTAAATTAAACCATCATTAGAATTTTTTTTTATAAAGGACCAATAACAAAACTAAACTACTACTGACTTATTAAAACAAAAATAATAAATTAAATCAGTCATTGAAGAAAATTAAAACCAAAACAACCGTATAACATAGGTTTTTATCGCCACATTTCAACTGAAATTCGCGTGCGGAACCGTAGAGTTCTAATGATAAATTAATCGCCTTTCTCTTTTAGGAAAACAATTTTCTTCGGTAAACAAACAATTACATTTCCATCACGAATAGATTCCATCGAATCACAAATTTAAAAAAAAATCTGTTTGAACAAATCCAACGATTTTTTTTTCATTTTATTTATTTATCGTTGAATAGAAAATGAGTTTCTGTTTTTTATTTTATTTGCAATAGCCTCAAAATAAAACAAAAAAAGTATGCGTGGTCGAGCGGGAGGGCTCAAGCAAGTTAACCCACTGGTATCGAGTTCGGACCCCGGGGAAGTTAAAGTACGCCCAGCAGGATTGTGACCAGCGTTTCTTTCAGACTTTTATTCTCCGAGAGGGGGCACTTGATATTTTCGAGGGGGTGGGGGCGGAGTAATATTTTTTCGGAGAGGGGTGGCGGACACCGGTAAAGTAAATATTTTGTTCGGGGGGGGGGGGGGGGGGGAGGTGGTAGACTTTCTTTGAAGGGCTCTGACCCCCCCCCCCCAAGAGATGCCTGAAAGAAACTCTGTGACTACAGTCGAGGGAGTAGACCACACCAGTTAACAAAACAGCTTCAGATTCCAAGTGAAAGAAAAAAAGAATATGAAACTTCATCTGGGTTCAGTTTTTCTGCTAGGCACTTTTCACTCACCGGATAATGATAGAAAAATATTGAAATCATATAGAAAATATATCCTCTATTATACATATATAGATTCATTATATACACTCGATTAGAATTTTGGATTTAGTACTCAAGGCCAGGGGTCGGCAACCTTTTGAGCCGAAAGAGCCAAAAGTTACAATTTACAACATTACCTGGTTTTTAAAGAGCCACTAACATTTGTATGTCAATAGTATATTTGTCTAGGATTATATATATATATATATATATATATATATATATATATATATATATATATATATATATATATATATATATATATATATATATAATCCTAAACAAATACATTACATATGTAATTTTAAATAAATAGCTTTGAATATATGAAATAATCTCATTTGAATTTGTGTTGAGAAGATCTACTAAGTAAGTCAGAGTACTTGCATTTGTTTTGAATAGCTCAAATCTCTCAGTGAAAACATCCTTCATTTTGTTTATATTAATGCTGAAGTGATTGAATAGTAGAATTGGTTTTATAACGATATTTTTTTCAGATTTTTCGTAATTTAGTAATTTACCGCTCACCGAAACAAACCACTTCTTCAAGAAAGACATAGTCCGGGTTTTTCTTTCAGTTTTACACTTAGCTGGTTTAGTTTCTTTGTGATATCCACTATGAAGTTGCATGTTTCAATTCGGAATGGACAATGTAATAGGAAGTACATTGAGATAGGGAGTAACTAAATATTATAATATAATAGTGAATGTTTATTGTTTATATCTATTGTTTTATCGTTTACTACCGAGTGTTGCAGTCTAATATTTTTTATGAGTTTTGAAAATAAAATAAAAATAATTATTAATATTTGTGCATGGAGCTGAAGAGCCGTAACTGGACACCAAAAGAGCCGCATGCGGCTCGCGAGCCGCAGGTTGCCGACCCCTGCTCAAGGCTAAGAATTTCAACGTATGCAATATGAATCAATGTGGATGATGGTAGAAACAAATTAAGAAACATAAAAACTTTACGGTTTGTTTTTTACCAATTTTTAAACATTGTATGCTTATTATGATAACCAAATCCGTCCAAAAGAGTGGTACCCATAAATCCACATTTTATTTAACAAGCCCCCCCCCCCCACTACCCAATTCAATGCCAACAGTCGGTCAGTCTAGGGGTCATCGGGCATCTAAGTGACATAGAAAACCGGAATGTAGTGGCTTCCCTTTTCTTTCACAAGGCATGCAGTTATTTCCCCTTTTCCCCCATTATCTATCATTGACGTTTTATCACTTCGAATAATATTCTAAGAAAAAAAAATCCTTTTTAAAAATCTGTATCGGGATATCCCTGCAACTCTTGTTGAGAAAATAAAACGGCTATGTTTACCCATAGATAGAAAGATGTCGAGCTGAGGTCGATAAGGTAGCTCTAAGGGATGTTGTGTCTTGAGTTATTCATATCCCAGCTTCTGTGTATGTCAGTGGTTCTCAAACATAGAGCCATTGATGGTGCCATTAACTGTTATTTGTTTTCTTTTTTTGGCATGCATTTTTCTGGCATAATCTATTAATCTGGTCCTCGTTCTTAAGCGTACAATTGTTTTAATTAATTGCTTTCATTCTATACTGGGCGTGTGTTGTTTAGTGGCCATCTTTAAACGCTCTTTTGCTAAGATAAGTTATTGAAAAGAGTCCACTGTTAAATCCAGCGTCCCTTATAAAACGTCCACAGCAACTTTACATTATCCAGCGTCCATTGCAAAGCTACTCATGTTACTATAAATTATCCAGCGTCCATTATAAAGCGTCGATAAAATGTATCCAGCGCCCCTTGTAAAACGTCGACTCTTACCATACGTTATCCAGTTCCCAATTCAAAGTGTCCACTGTGTGTGCGCCCCTTGTAAAGGTTTCTCTTGTAAAACTGCTTGTAAAATTAATAATTGTATCTAGGTTTATTCTGCCTGTTAAGGTCATGTTTAGAAATAGAAATAAAAATCATATAACACATAAGTTTAGGTTATGTCTCACGTTAACTTTTGGGTAGTTATTCCAATGAAAATAGTTTAGCTCAATTCTATCTTGGTTTACTTGGGTTTTTTTTTAACAGTAGCATTCAGTTTAAATGCAATATACATGCGGTCTGCGCCCGTCATTAAAAAGGAAACCCGCATGTGTTTAGATTTAGGTTAAATAAACTTTGAGAACCACTGACAAACCCGCTAAACCGGGATTACGTTTATCTCTGTTTTAATCCATTCCCAGATTCCGTCGAAAATGGGATATGAACCAGTTCCAGAGCCAAGGCTTAACGTTAAAAAAAAAAACAACACAACCCCGATTAATCCTCAGTTTATATTTGATATAAAAAAACCGAATCACAATTTGAAAAGATGTGCATTAAATTAGATGCTGGAATGATAAATAGCCGAGAGTGGGGAATAGGCCCTATATAAAAAAAAAAGATTGAATGCTTAAATTTGCAGCGATGGAAGTTGCTGGGTAATTTATATAACGGAAAGAGATCAAGGTCAAGGTTGACTAATGGTGAGGAGCGGCGCCGTCTGTGGGTGTGTGGTGGTCTCCTGGTGTCCATTTGTATGCTGTGTGTGTATCAGCCGTCCATATTTTTGTCGGATATGCACGAACCTTCCATTTATGTTGTGTGTGTGACTGCCGTCAATTTTATAATGCGCGTCCTGGCCGTCCATTCTTATGTGGGATATGTCGTAGCAGTCCATTCTTAAGTGGGGTATGTCCTAGCCGTCCATTCTTAAGTGGGGTATGTCCTAGCCGTCCATTCTTAAGTGGGGTATGTCCTAGCCGTCCATTCTTAAGTGGGGTATGTCGTAGCAGTCCATTCTTAAGTGGGGTATGTCCTAGCCGTCCATTCTTAAGTGGGGTATGTCCTAGCCGTCCATTCTTAAGTGGGGTATGTCGTAGCAGTCCATTCTTAAGTGGGGTATGTCCTAGCCGTCCATTTTTAAGTGGGGTATGTCCTAGCCGTCCATTCTTAAGTGGGGTATGTCCTAGCCGTCCATTCTTATGTGGGGTATGTCGTAGCAGTCCATTCTTAAGTGGGGTATGTCCTAGCCGTCCATTCTTAAGTGGGGTATGTCCTAGCCGTCCATTCTTAAGTGGGGTATGTCCTAGCCGTCCATTCTTAAGTGGGGTATGTCCTAGCCGTCCATTCTTAAGTGGGGTATGTCCTAGCCGTCCATTCTTAAGTGGGGTATGTCCTAGCCGTCCATTCTTAAGTGGGGTATGTCCTAGCCGTCCATTCTTAAGTGGGGTATGTCCTAGCCGTCCATTCTTAAGTGGGGTATGTTGTAGCAGTCCATTCTTAAGTGGGGTATGTCCTAGCCGTCCATTCTTAAGTGGGGTATGTCCTAGCCGTCCATTCTTATGTGGGGTATGTCCTAGCCGTCCATTCTTAAGTGGGGTATGTCCTAGCCGTCCATTCTTAAGTGGGGTATGTCCTAGCCGTCCATTCTTAAGTGGGGTATGTCCTAGCCGTCCATTCTTAAGTGGGGTATGTCCTAGCCGTCCATTCTTAAGTGGGGTATGTCCTAGCCGTCCATTCTTAAGTGGGGTATGTCCTAGCCGTCCATTCTTAAGTGGGGTATGTCCTAGCCGTCCATTCTTAAGTGGGGTATGTCCTAGCCGTCCATTCTTATGTGGGGTATGTCGTAGCCGTCCATTCTTATGTGGGGTATATCCTAGCCGTCCATTCTTATGTGGGATATATCCTAGCCGTTCATTCTCATGTTGGGGTACATGAATGACACTGAGGGGAAGAAACCAGAATGGAATATTGAGATTAAAAAGTAGGATCGGCACATCGTTAGGGTTTTTGTAGCATAGCTCTCTGTAAAACTGCCGTGTGATATATGACAAAAAATAAGCGACTGTATGTTTTTTTCGTCTGTATGGGCTTTTATATGCGGCTCCGTGATTTGTGTTTGATACAATAACTATTAGGCCTAATTATGTGGTGATGGATACAAGAAATATGTCAATACATATTTTATTTTTGCTTGCAGTTTGTTGCAAGGTGTAAGCCGCTCAGTGTTGATAACGTTTGATGTTTTATAAGCGGGTGTTTACTTGCAGTGGCGTCGCTAAGTCGGGTGTCACCCGGTTCGGCACTTCGTGGTGTCACCCTCCCCCAACAAACAAAGTGTATATATATATATATATATATATATATATATATATATATATATATATATATATATATATATATATATATATATATATATATATATATATATATTATATGAGTGTGTGTGTCAGCCTACACAGGTCTTATGCCACTTACTCGTACATGTATGTTTATAAGCTTTAATCACTGCAGACTTAATAGTAACCATGTTTAATTATAGTTTGTTAATAATATAGTTGGATGTAGCGTTGTTTTCTTTATAGTTAGCATGTATTCGTCATGGCGTCACCCCCACCCCATTGTGATAATTGTCAAAAAAACATTTTTCTTCAGTACATTTTTCAATTTTGTTTTTGCCTTAGTGTCACCCCCCCCCCCCCCCTTATTGGTGTCACCCGGTGCGGCCCGCATCCCCCGCCCCGTCCTCGATACGCCTCTATGTACTAGTATACTATTTGGTTTCATTCGAGGAATATATGGATCAATTTTATTGTGTGCCAGATAAATGGTTGTGAGATGCCGCTAGAAATAGGTATATTCTTTTTAACATTTCTGTAGATAGTAAAGTAGATAGGAAGATAATATTGATGCTTGTTGACTGTTTATCGTTATTATTTAAAAATTAAAATTTCAACATTTGTGTTTTAATAATTTTTATATTTTAAAATTTAAAATTATCTCAAGTACTAACATTTTTTTATTATAAAATAATTTCAATTTTTTTTTTCTCATTATCCTATATCAATGGAAAATCTAAATAAAGAATGAATAATTTGAGAGAAAAAAAAGGGGAGGGGGAAGGGATTTTTAGTTGAAAAATATTCAGGTTATCTACCCTGGGCAGATGTAACAAATGAGCCGAAGATTTAAACAACAAAAAAATTCAATTTACGAAAAACTTCATTAATTTAAATAAAAAAAGGGGGGGGGGGACGACGCTTAAGATAGATAAGAGCCAGTGTATTTAGGCTGATTAGCATACATTTTTTTCCGACAAATTGATGAACTTGATCTGGAATAATTAATTGTAGATGTGGGGCAGAACAGATAGAGGTGGCGGTTGTTAACCCGGAAGTGGCGAGTTTCATTAACTGGGTTCGAAAACCGCCGTACGACACATAAGCGAACTTCCCCTCCCCATTCCACTACCATTAAAACTAGGGTGCGACGTATTGGGTTCAGATGGGGGGTTCAGATGGGGGGTTCAGATGGGGGGTTCAGATGGGCGTGGGGGAGGAAGTAAACCCTGGTAGAAATCCACAGGTCTAGTTGGTGGTTCAATGCGTTAAAGAGATATGCTCGAATCTCCATAGCGGTCGTGTCTGCCTGAGTTAAAGAGCATGACTTGAGCAGGTTTTGTCCGTATGAGAGGGGAATGGGGGGGGGGGGGGATTGGAGAAAGAGAGAGGGAGAGGAAGAAAGAAAGAAAAAGTATAGTTTAAGGGTTTCACGTTCTGTGGGGATAGTGCATTTCTATGATGCTTTTTAGCTCCTTTGATTTAAGATAGGTACCGGAAACGCGAATCTAGAAGTACGAGTCACGCAGGTCTCAATAACATCAGGTTGACCAGACTAGTACAACATCGGGTTGACCAGCCTGATCCAACACCGGGTTCACCAACCTGCTACAAAATCGGGTTGACCAACCTGCTACAACATCGGGTGGACCAACCTGCTACAAAATCGGGTTTACCAACCGGGTACAACATCGGGTTGACCAACCTGCTACAATATCGGGTTGACCAACCTGCTACAACATCGGGTTGACCAACCTGCTACAACATCGGGTGGACCAACCTGCTACAAAATCGGGTTTACCAACCGGGTACAACATCGGGTTGACCAACCTGCTACAACATCGGGTTGACCAGCCTGATACAACATCGGGTTGACGAGCCTAATACAACATCGGGTTGTATTACCTACTACAACATCGGGTTGACCAACCTGCTACAACATCGGGTTGACCAACCTGCTACAACATCGGGTTGACCAGCCTGATACAACATTGGGTTGACCAACCTGATACAACATCGGGTTGACCAGCCTGATACAACATCGGGTTGACCATCCTACTACAACATCGGGTTGACCAACCTGCTACAACATCGGGTTGACCAGCCTGATACAACATCGGGTTGACGAGCCTAATACAACATCGGGTTGACCAGCCTGATACAACATCGGGTTGACCAGCCTGCTACAAAATCGGGTTGACCAACCTGCTACAACATCGGGTGGACCAACCTGCTACAAAATCGGGTTTACCAACCGGGTACAACATCGGGTTGACCAACCTGCTACAATATCGGGTTGACCAACCTGCTACAACATCGGGTTGACCAACCTGCTACAACATCGGGTGGACCAACCTGCTACAAAATCGGGTTTACCAACCGGGTACAACATCGGGTTGACCAACCTGCTACAACATCGGGTTGACCAGCCTGATACAACATCGGGTTGACGAGCCTAATACAACATCGGGTTGTATTACCTACTACAACATCGGGTTGACCAACCTGCTACAACATCGGGTTGACCAACCTGCTACAACATCGGGTTGACCAGCCTGATACAACATTGGGTTGACCAACCTACTACAACATCGGGTTCACCAGCCTGGTACAACATCGGGTTGACCAGCCTGTTACAACATCGGGTTGACCAACCTGATACAACATCGGGTTGACCAGCCTGATACAACATCGGGTTGACCATCCTACTACAACATCGGGTTGACCAACCTGCTACAACATCGGGTTGACCAGCCTGATACAACATCGGGTTGACGAGCCTAATACAACATCGGGTTGACCAGCCTGATACAAAATCGGGTTGACCAGCCTGCTACAACATCGGGTTGACCAGCCTGTTGTTACAACATCGGGTTCACCAACCTGCTACAAAATCGGGTTTACCAACCGGGTACAACATCGGTTTGACCAACCTGTAACAACATCGGGTTGATCAGCCAGCTACCGCCTTTCTAGTGATCGATCTATTATATTATGTGTATAAAATCACCACAGACATTTTCTTCCTTGAATACCATCTTCTCCCGCCGCGCGTACGCGCACACTCACACGTATACATACACACACACACACGCACAACCTCCCTACCAAAAAAAAGTACAAAAACAAAACAAACAAATCAACTTAATTTTCCGAGGGTCGGCGTGGTCGGGTTGGTAAAGATCAAGGTTGCTATACCCAAAAGTCTCGAAAAAATTCCACCCAACATTACACTTCGAGGAAGAAGAAGAACTAATTTTTTTTTCTCCGTGGGATTCGTCCCCACAACCAAATTTACTCAAGAGATAAGACTTAACCTTTGTCTCAGTTCGATCCCCACTCGCACATGCGGCCATTCAGTATTTTCCCAAGCTCTAGGCGGCCAACATCGCATCATATTTTGTCTCAGGCTGTCGTTCGGAGAAAGTTTTATTCCATTCAATAAATAGAATCGGGGGACCTCAAGTATCGTCTCGGGGCAAAGGGATCGATACTTGGGGCGGAGAAGCAAGGGATGTTATGGTCGGTTCAGTTTTTGGGAGGGGAGGTGGGAACCAGAGGAGGTTGGGGAAGTGAGGGGAGGTGTAAACCATAGGAGGTTGGGGAAGAGTAGGGGGAGGGGAGGTGTAAACCAGAGGAGGTTGGGGAAGAGTGGGGGAGGTGTAAACCAGAGGAGGTTGGGGAAGAGTGGGGGAGGGGAGGTGTAAACAAGAGGAGGTTGGGAAAGGGTGGGGGGAGGGGAGGTGTGAACCAGAGGAGGTTGGGGAAGAGTAGGGGGAGGGGAGGTGTAAACCAGAGGAGGTTGGGGAAGAGTGGGGGAGGTGTAAACCAGAGGAGGTTGGGGAAGAGTGGGGGAGGGGGGGGGGTGTAAACAAGAGGAGGTTGGGGAAGGGTGGGGGGGAGGGGAGGTGTGAACAAGAGGAGGTTGGGGAAGAGTGGGGAGGGGAGGTGTAAACTACAGGAGGTTGGGGAAGAGTGGCGGAGGGGAGGTGTAAACTACAGGAGGTTGGGGAAGAGTGGGGGAGGGGAGGTGTAAACCAGAGGAGGTTGGGGAGAGTGGGGGGAGGGGAGGTGTAAACAAAAGGAGGTTGGGGAAGAGTGGGGGAGGGGAGGTGTATACAAGAGGAGTTTGGGGAAGAGAGGGGGAGGGGAGGTGTAAACAAGAGGAGGTTGGGGAAGGGTGGGGGGAGGGGAGTTGTGAACAAGAGGAGGTTGGGGAAGGGTGGGGGAGGGGATGTGTAAGATGTTAAGGGTTACTTTAAAACTGTATAACTATTTATGAAGTAATTTACCCCAATGGGGTTAATTAAATTAATTTGCTTCTGATGTCCCTAACACATCCGAGCTCCATTTCAAACGGAAGTCAAACATTTTCTTCCATTATCTTGTGCCCCAAAGGATGGGATCAAGACTATAATAGCGAAACGGAACAACGGCCGACTTTTTAGAAAAATTGACAAAACACTTAAACAGTGGCGTAGGCAGGGGGGTTAGGAGGGGGGGGGTCATAACCCCCCATAGAACCCTCGGTATATAGAAAAAGTATGAGGGGGGGTGCAAATTGAAAGTTTGAGGGGGGGGGGGGTGCAAATCAAAAGTTTGAGGGGGGGGGGGGGTTGCAAATCGAAAGTTTGTCCCCGGGTAAAAATTGGACCCCCCCCCCTTGAGACGACCCTGGCTACGCCACTGCACTTAAAGCTTGGCTGAGTGACAAAAGTAGTCAGTCAATATAAAAAGACGAATTTATTAAGTTGTATTTTTATGCTACTTTAATAACTCGGCACATTATATATTCTAATTTTTTATTTTGCTAATATATTCTTGCGAATATACAAAAAATATATACACTCATTATTGTGTATATTATGTAGTTATTTTAATTAACTCTTTATTCATCTTCTTGGTAATTTTTAATTGTAATAATAAAGGGATTTTCCTCCAACACAATTAAGTATTACGTGTCAACATCGTCCATTGTCTATATCCGTACTTTCTGAAGTTGTTTCCACAGCGTTTGCTCATCCAAGAACATCTGCAAGGCAGCAGTTGTTTAACTTTGGAGTTTTCTCTCCTAGATGAGTTCTTGTCCCAAGCTAACAAGCCTTATCTGCCCCAAGGTTCGAACTCCGGCCTTTTTCTCCGTACCGCGCATTCCATTTTTATTCTAATAACGTATGCTCTTGATACACACATGCGTATACACCCTTGTAAGTATAAATGTTATTAACTCTACCAGTGACTTTTTATCCCATCGATAAGCTGAGCCTAATCACACATTCTCCTACCATAATCCCATAATCCTCCTCTGTAAAATCAACAGAAATTTTTTCCCTGCAAATTTATAACTCTGTTGTGTTGACGTCTTTGTTATGTCATTAAAAAAAATCTTAGGATAAACCCAATAAAATTATCGGGATTTCCCAAAATCGGTCAACGAGTTTTCTATAGAGTCGGTCAATGGAGAAAAAACAACCGGTCAATATGATGTCAGAAAAATTTACAATTCGGGTATGATGTAGCATAGTGGTTGTTGGATACAGCGTGTTGATTTGGGATTGTGAATAAAGCCTTGTTTGTTTGGAGTAGTTGTTGGGTACAGCGTGTTGGTTTAGGATTGTGAATAAAGCCGGGTTTGTTTGGAGTAGTTGTTGGGTACAGCGCGTTGATTGAGGATTGTGAATAAAGCCTTGTTTGTTTGGAGTAGTTGTTGGGTACAGCGTGTTGGTTTAGGATTGTGAATAAAGCCGGGTTTGTTTGGAGTGTGTGTTGGGTACAGCGCGTTGATTGAGGATTGTGAATAAAGCCGGGTTTGTTTGGAGTGTGTGTTGGGTACAGCGCGTTGATTGAGGATTGTGAATAAAGCCGGGTTTGTTTGGAGTGTGTGTTGGTGGATCAGGGGACGGCATGGTCGGGTGGTAGAGATTACGACTGTTAACCCAAAAGTTTTGAGTTCGGATCCCTGAGTTCACCCAACTCTGAAGACTCATGTCAAGGAAACAAAGACAACTGGGTCTAATGCTGACAACAATATTACTCTAAGGCCAAGGTCATTGAAACAGATGAACTCTACTTCATCTCCCCCCCCCCCCCCTGGGCACGAACGAGAAAATATGATGTATGTCTATGTGTGTTTATGTATGTGTACCTCATGTGTGTTTTACGTGAGTTTCGTTTATGTTTTATTTCGTTTGCGAATTTTTATGTGACTTGTGCGCGTATTCCGTTTGTATGTGTCTTTCATGTGTGCGTGTGTGTGTTTCGTATGAGTGTTTATACAGGTCGTATTAGCGATGTGCTTTCACTGACAAACGTTAACGAAGATGATTTTAATTTTACACTGATCAACTTTTAAAATACTTCGTTGGTGCTCCGTTCAACTTCTGGCATTTCTTGGGTAACATTGTATCGGAGTATAACTCAGATCAATTAAGTTTATTGAACTGCAGAGAGTAAAACTGTACGAAAATATATATCCCCCCGCCCCCAAACACACACACACACACACACAGAAACACACACAGACACAGACAAACAAATTTTTGTTTTGTTTTGCCATGAAGCCGCCACTCTACCATAAGAGTCACGCTCTGGGATTTTAAAAAAAAAAATTCCGCCCCAGTAACCGTCAATGGAACTGATTTAGAACGCTTTGAATATGCCAATTTGCATTTGAAACATAACGTAAAAATCTGGCAGTATTGTTCGCGTTAGGACGGCAGAATTTGCGATCGATCAAAGCAAGAAAAAAGTATTTGGTAATTTATGTGAGTCACACACGAAACCCTACAATCTATGAATTATAGAGGCTGGGTTTCACGATTTATGAGTACTAAAGTCGCTAGCTAGTTGTTTTTATATAAGGGAAAGCATATAAAGTGAATCGATATTCACAGATTGCTTGGTATTTATTAGCTGCGAGTTGTTTTTAAATTTTAAATACAATTTCACGTTTCCTTCGCTTTTTTAAAATACAATGTGTCTTTGGGGTTGATTTCTGAATCGAACAGTGTTCCTTCCAGACTTTTTTCTCCGGGGGTGCACTTGAAATTTTTTTTGGGGGGGGGGGGGGGGGGGGAGGCGGACTCAAATTTCCGGGAGGGGGGGGGGGGACACACACTGTTAAAAGTATATATGGAAGAAACTCTCGAATCGAATATTTGGTAGCTTTGAGCATCGAGATTGTCGTACATGTGTCGCGTTGTCCGTTCCCTGGGAAGATACAAAGCGCATCTTTGTTCTATTTACTTGAGTAAAGCTTTTCATGCGGATCTGATATCGCTGGTAGAGAGGTAGAGCACTGTGTTCCTACCACGAGATTTTCTTTTTCGTTCGAGTCCGTATGACGTAACAGAAGTATATGGATAGCACAATTCCTGCATATTCCATAGCAATAGATACATGTAAACTCTGATTGGTCTTATATATATATATATATATATATATATATATATATATATATATATATATATATATATATATATATATATATATATATATATATACTAGCGTACCCGTCCCCCGCGCGTTGCCGCGGGGATAGAAGAAAGTATGACGAAATGTATTAGAAAGATTTCACCAACGCGTTACCAATCATATGTTCTTAGACGCGTGACCGTCTTTTCCAAAAGTGAGTTATTTAAATGTAAACAAAGCCTGCGCTTAAATCATAAATATCGGGACACAGGTTTACCTACACTACCGCATGTAAACATTGAGTGTACATTAATCACTCACCGAAATAATATGTTAGAACACACTTCGGTGACCGCCCATGTGTCAGATACGGTCAGGGGCGCTCTCAGGGCCCCCACCCCCCCCCCCCCCCTCCGATTACACTACCGCATAGGCGCGGCGTACGACCCCTGGCTCCTTAAAAGTAATAGGCGCCATCGTGCCAAATAGCATCCTGTTAATAATGATGCAGATTTCATCATTCGCTAAAGTGCCACAAATGAACAGGCTTTTTTTCTTTAACACGTAAAAAAGTATTTGACATGTTTTAAACATCAGTGTGACTGATGCAATATGCTAGCGTTACTAATGGTCTATTATTAGATGCTCGATCTCAATTTCTGACTGGATTGTCTAATAGTAGATGCTTATTGCATCATTCGCAAAGTGACGAAACTCTACAGTAGGCTCCTCATATTCAAAAAGTTATTTTTTCATCTTTGGCAAGGTGACGAAACTGTACAGAAGGATTTCCTCACGTTACAAAGTTATTTTTAGAAGACTGTTGTAGTTTTACCGCTGAATATAGTAGTACCCCTTACTCGCTATGCAGGACGCTCGATTAACGGGTGCCAAGTGCCAACATAGTCGCTCTAAAACTCTGGGCGCTAAACCGTGTATTGACGAAAGTTGTACCCTATATGGCGCCGCCCATAAGAAACTTTAGTTTTGTTTTTCGCAGAAATATTCTCGGGAGTATTCTCATCTACTTCCTAAAGTTTCATGGCACTCGGATGAACCGCATCCGAGTTTTATTTTTATGTACCGTGTATAAAGAAAAAAAATCGCTACCCCCTAGGGGCGCCGCCCTTGCAATATTAAACAAAATTTTTTTGCAGAACCCTACCATTGAATGATTTAATCATCTCCCCAAAGTTTCATGGTACACGGATGAACGATGTGAAACCGAAATAGACTTTTATTTTTATAAACCGAATATAGAGAAAAATTGCAGCCTCCCGTGGCGACGCCCTTGCAAAATTAATGTTACCGAGTGTATTGACAACGCCAACTGTTACCGAGTCTATTTACTTGTAGTGCCAAATGTTACCGAATGTATTTACTCGTGCTATCTTTGACCAGCACACAACATCGACCACAATACAGATACTCGGAAGTACAGGTTTACATTGATCTCTTTATTACATGAATCAATAGAAATGCTCCACATAACAATGCATCAATGTTCCACAAGAATACAATGAACCAACTGACCCCCACTGTCCTCACTAGTCCTCACATATCAGAATGCACGTGTCCATCGTTCCTATCCTCACAAATCACAACACGTCCACACAGTTCAGTCTCCAACTGGGTTCTGCCGTTCTCTACCAGTCGCCTTCCCATATATCCCACGTATACGCAATACTTCCCATTAGTTGCATCAGACTATAAACTACGCAGTTCTTCGTATCGCTTCCCAAAATACGCCGTGGCTTTGTGTTCGTTATCAGTCCACCACCTGCACTATTGCGTCAGACTGTATTGCGTTCTTATCGTCTCTAGTAACTACACTAGTTACATCCACCCCCGCCTTTTTTTGTGTGTTTTCAACCACAAACAACGCTTGGCAGGTGCACTCCTTCAATGTCAAACGCAACACCGTAAAAAAAATTTACTGTTCCACTCACTGTCAATGTCGTCACATTCGTATAAGATTGACAGTTATCCCTATTTCAATATATCAAATGTGTCTACATCATATTCCTCAGACACAAAGCAGTTCTAGAATTCACATCCACCCCCGCCTTTTTTCGTTTGGTGTCTTCACCAGTTCACTTTTATAGTTTTTGAACAGTCTGTTCTCATCTCAGCGCGACCATGAAAGAATTGATGGTTGCTGACGAAAAATTTCGTATTCTTTCTGTTCCTCAATCTTCTCCGCGGACCACTTATCTGATGTTCTACTGTCTCTCTGCTTCTGGGAGGACCGGGATCCTCATTGTTGCAGTTATTCTCCACTTGTGTATCGCTGTTGTGCTGTTGATGGTGACATGGTTCCGGGATGGGTATGTGAATTTCCGTTGTAGTTTCCGGTTCCCTAATTGTCTTAGGTTTCTTTGTGTGTAAATGCTCTTCTTGACTATGCCAATATTTCTTTAATTGAGTAATATTCGCCCACCGATCCGGTTTGGTGTGATTGGTGGGTCTTATTTTAATGGGGCCACCGGCTACTTTAGGCATCTCCACGACTTGCCATATCTCCTGTCCAAAGAGGTCGTGGATTTTGTTTCTGCCTAATGGGTGGCTACGCAGTAATACTTTGTCGTTTAGTTGGAGTGGCGGGTCTTTTGTCTGTACCGGCGGTTCTCTTCGCCGTGCTTCATGTTCTAGTCTTCCTTGTACCACCCTGTACATTTCTCTTATTCGTCTCATATGTTCATTCACATATTCCAGTGCGGTGTATGAGCCAGTCATGCTTTCCTTTTTTCCTAGGAACAAGTCAAGAGGGAGTCGAGCCTCCCGTCCGAACAGTAACATGTGTGGCGAAAAGCCGGTTGTGGCATGGGGGGTGCAGTTGTATAGGTATACCAACTCTGGGAGAAAATCAGGCCAACGTTTTTTCTGTTCCGGTTCTAGAGTACGCAGCAAATCATGCATGCTGCGGTTGAACCGCTCGCACTGTCCGTTTCCTTTAGGATTATATGTGGTTGTTCTAGATTTGTTGATCCCGTAGTGGCTGCACAGTTGGTTAATTACTTCTGACTCGAAGGCCCTTCCTTGGTCAGAGTGTAATTGTCTTGGTATGCCATATTTGATGAACCAGTGTTCTATTAAGACCTTTGCCACTGTTTTGGCCGTCTGATCTCGTGTGGGCACCGCGACAGTCCATTTGGTGAATACGTCAGTCATCACCAACACATGTTCCGTCCCATCCGATGATTGTTCCAACGACGTAAAGTCCATAGCCACAATCTCTAGGGGTTTTGTCGCCAGTAAGTGTCCTGATGGTTGTCTCATTTTGACAACTGGCATTTTCGCATGCTGACACCTCACACAAGCCTCACAATGGCGTTTGACCTCCATCTCCATATTGGGCCAGTAGCACCGCCGTCGTACTATTTTGTGCGTCTTGTCCTGACCCTGGTGTCCCGCCCTGTCATGTGCCAACTTTAGCACTTCTTCTCGTAACTGTCCAGGCACCACCACCTGGTGTATTGTCCCGTCTATTTGGTCATGAATTCTCCGCATGAGAACACCATCCTTTATACTGAGACGGTCCCACTGACTCAGTAGTTTCTTTGTTTCCCGACCAAACTGTTCTCTTTCCCTTCTTCTTGGGAATTTTTGTTCCTGGACGTATTTCAACAGCGGCTGTAATCCACTATCCGTTATCTGGTGATCTCTTATCTCTTTATGGTTAAGGCAATTAAAATCACTGATGTCCATATGTTGGGGCTCTGTGGATGTGTGCTCCACCACGGTCTGCCCGTTTTGCATCGCTTGCACCCCGTGAGGGATATCTGTTGACGCTCTGACCTCACATATTCCTGTCAGCGTTTCTTCCTCATCGCCCGGTCTCTCGTAAGGATTCCTTGATAAAGCGTCAGCATTGCCATTGGACTGCCCTGGGCGATATTTTATCTCCAGGTCAAAGAGTGCCAATTCTGCTGCCCATAGCTGTTCGATGGATCCCAACTTTGCTGTCTGTGGGTGACTCAGGGGGTTATTGTCAGTGTATACCACACATTTAGCACCTAATAGATAGTCCCTGAATTTTTCAGTCACAGCCCATTTCAATGTCAAAAGTTCTAGTTTCATGGCGCTGTAATTTGTCATGTTCTTCTCTGATTTCTTCAGAGCCCGACTGGCATACGCAATAACCCTGAAACCTTGCTCCTGTTGTTGTGATAGTACAGCTCCCAGACCTTTAGAGCTGGCGTCAATTTCTAGCCGAAATGGTTTGTCAAAGTCTGCGTATCCTAATATCGGCGCCTCAGTCAAAGCATTTTTCAGTAGCTTAAACGAGTTCAGGCATTCCTCAGTCCATAATTCCCCTATCAGTTGTGTTTTACCTTTCTTTTTCTCCTTACTGTGTTTCTGTGTCATTTTGTTTACCAATTCATGCAACGGTGCGGCAATTTTTGCAAAACCAGGTACAAATTTTCTATAATAGGAAGCAAAGCCCAAGAATGATCTGACCTCTACTGTGGTTGTTGGCTGTTTCTATTCTTTAACAGCTGCAATTTTATCTGGGTCAGTGGCGATGCCATCCGACGAAATCACATAGCCCAAAAAACGTACCGATTTCAGACCGAAGCCGCATTTGTCTGGGTTCAGCTTTACTCCTATCTCTCTAAGACGGAGAAACACTTGTTCTAATCTTTCTAGATGGTCCTCCCAAGTTTTTGAGTAAACTAGTATATCATCCAAGTACACCAACATTATTTGAAATAGGAAGTCACTCATAGCACTCTGCATTACTCGCTGGAATGTAGCAGGCGCATTAGTTAGACCAAACGGCATACGGGTCCACTCGTACAGTCCTAGTGGAGAAATAAATGCAGTCTTATGTTGATCGTCGGGGTGCATGGCCACTTGGTGGTAGCCACTAGCCAAATCTAAGGTAGAAAAAAATCTTGCTCCCCCCAACGCATCAAGACATTCATCAATACGAGGCAAGGGGAATGCATCCCTTCTTGTGATGTTGTTCAATTTACGGTAATCACAACACAGTCTTATCTCCCCTGACTTCTTTTTTACAACCACTATCGGTGCCGCATACGGGCTTGTGCTGGTTGTAATAATTCCCTTTTTTAGTAGATCGTTCAGGTGTGCTTTCACCGCAGAGTAGTGACTTGGTGGTAATCTTCGATAAGGTTGCGCCACAGGCTTGTCTTGCAGTAAGGGTATCTGGTGTTTTATTACTTCCGTGTAACCCAAATCACCCTCGTACGAGGCAAATATATCCCTGTACTTATTCAGCAATTCATTTAATTTTGGGTCCTCAGTTTCCGGGAATGTATATGATCGGCCATCCTCTTTCTTCACCTCGGCCGTCACATTGACCGACCTAATTGTTACTTCATTACCGCTGGTATTGATCAGTTCGATGCACTGTGCCGACCTTTGTACCTCGACGTTCTGTGGTACTCCTACCAGAGTGTTAGGCGGTACAAAAATTTCCTCATCCAATACATTTGCCACTAACCCTAGGACCAGTCCATTTTCCGCAAACGTGTATGTCCGCAGTAACATGACGCCTGCCCTCAGTGCGGCGCCACATGGTTCTATCATCACATCACCATTCACGCTTCTATCACCAATTTGTAGTGTGATTGCCTTGACCGTGTTTGCCGGGATTGATGTCCTTCCTCTGGTCTTAGCAAACCTGGCCAACTTGGATCCCCGACCTGGTGTGGGCGATCCGACAACATTTGTAAGAAATTCTGGCAACTGGCCAAGGATGTTCATGCCCAATAGGCAAGGTATATTTGACACATTTGTCTCTAGGTTGTGTTTCGTAACGAACACCCCAACCTGCTTCAACCTGTATCCCGCCACCACCACATCTGCCAGAAAATAGCCACAGTATGGAATGGTTAATCCATTAGCTGTCGTTAGACGCATGTATGTGTCAGACCTTAAACTATGGTCTTTTCCTTTTATCCATTTGGTGTAAAATTGTTCCGTAATTGTTGTCACCTGGGAGCCTGTATCAACAATTGCCTTGACCGCGATGTCCCCGATCGTGATCATCATCTCGGGACAGACTCCAATCATTTTGTTCCTTGGGCCATAACCTCGCCCCTCTGTAGCCTGACCCTGCCTTACAGAGGACGACCGTTTCACCGGACAGTACCGTGCCATATGTCCGGGTTGTGAGCAGGACAGGCAGATTGGTCGAACGTCAGCCGTCCACTGGAGTGATGGATTGGCAGGTCGCGGCTGTCTAACTTGTCTATGTTTTGTCCCGTTTTTGCCCTGATTCTCTGCTGTTGACCTGCTTTCTAACCTCTCCAACCGTTGGTCGACCTTATCCAGGTGAGCCAACAGTTGGGCCATCATGGTTTCCATCGTGCCGGTCCCTGTGGTTGGTGATTGTTTCTGTTCCGGAACAGAGACTTTGTCTACCGAACAGTTCGATTCGTCCTCATACTCGGACCTGCGGATCGCTGAGTTCCTGACCTGAAGGAAGGTCAACTGTGGGTCTTTGTACACCTCTTCTTTCAAATCTCTCCTTAAGATAGGGGTTGCTAGCCCTTCGATGAAATGGTCCCTCAGCAGGCGCACATCAATGTCGGGTATTTTGCCTTTTACAGCTTCAAAGGCCCTGTTCATTCGGTGTGAATATTCCATCACACTCTCCGCCAGTCTCTGCTTTAAGCCTACGAACCCCGATAGCAGTTGCGATCCCGACCGTCTATCCCCAAAGGTCTCCACAATTAGATCTAGCACCTTATCTGGATCTGTTTGGAGGGCTTTATCGTGGCATTTGACCTCCGCCCTAACCGTCTCCCCTATACTGCCCATCAACAACCTTAATCTTTCCTCTGGTGACATGTATCTCGAGGCCCAGGCAGCTTTGACCTCTTCACTGAACCTGTTGGTTAATGTTGGATCACCGTCCCCGTAAAATTTGTTGATGTGGGACTCTCTGGGCAGGACCACAATATGGGTCGGCTTTTCGTCCAGATTAGACATTCTAATTTTAATTCTTTGAGTAAAAAAAAAAAAGACCTTTCCTACCGTGTATGTAAGAATACTTTTCCCTGTTCCTGATTGTCCGAATTCACACACACGAAACACAGTTATTAACTAGGTTGACAATGGGTGCCCTAGCGGCTGGTCTAGTTGAATTCCACTGCCGACAGCGCCAAATGTTACCACTGCCGACAGCGCCAAATGTTACCGAGTGTATTGACAACGCCAACTGTTACCGAGTCTATTTACTTGTAGTGCCAAATGTTACCGAATGTATTTACTCGTGCTATCTTTGACCAGCACACAACATCGACCACAATACAGATACTCGGAAGTACAGGTTTACATTGATCTCTTTATTACATGAATCAATAGAAATGCTCCACATAACAATGCATCAATGTTCCACAAGAATACAATGAACCAACTGACCCCCACTGTCCTCACTAGTCCTCACATATCAGAATGCACGTGTCCATCGTTCCTATCCTCACAAATCACAACACGTCCATACAGTTCAGTCTCCAACTGGGTTCTGCCGTTCTCTACCAGTCGCCTTCCCATATATCCCACGTATACGCAATACTTCCCATTCGTTGCATCAGACTATAAACTACGCAGTTCTTCGTATCGCTTCCCAAAATACGCCGTGGCTTTGTGTTCGTTTTCAGTCCACCACCTGCACTATTGCGTCAGACTGTATTGCGCTCTTATCGTCTCTAGTAACTACACTAGTTACATTAAAAAAGGATTTTTTTTTACAGAACCCTTCCCTGAATTGTTCTAATCAACTCCCCCAAAGTCTCATGGCTTTCGGATAACGGTGTCACACCAAAATCGACTATTTTTAAAATATACCGTATATAGAGAAAAATCGCACCCTCACGTGGCGCCGCCCTTGCGAAATTAAAAATGATTTTTTACAGAACCCTTCCCTAGAGTTTTATGATGAACTCCCCAAAGTTTCATTCCTATCGGATGAACGGTGTCACTGCAATTCACTTTTATTATTTTATATACCGTATATAGAGAAAAATCGGACCCTCCCGTGTCGCCGCCCTTGCGAAATTAAAAATTATTTATTTACAGAACCTTTCCCTAGAGTAGTATAATGAACTCCCCAAAGTTTCATGCCTATCGGATGAACGGTGTCACTGCAATTCACTTATATTATTTTTATATACCGTATATAGAGAAAAATCGGACCCTCCCGTGGCGCCGCCTTTGCGAAATTAAAAATTATTTTTTTACAGAACCCTTCCCTAGAGTGGTATAATGAACTCCCCAAAGTCTCATGGCTATCGAATGAACGATGCCAAACCAAATATATATATATATACTAGCAATAGGGAATTATGTCCCATGTAAATAAAATAATATTTTAAAGGAGACAATCTAAAATGTAATTGTTTAAAATATTCTGCTATAAAACAGACAATTTCAAATATTTATAATTTTTTATTTTGTAGTAAACATTGAAATTTAAATTATAATTTAAATTTCTTAAATGATTTGGATTTTTAACAGTTTTTAGTTAATAATCTAATATAGTTTAAAATCACAAACCGTAGATTTATTACTTTTAAATGATAATTTATAAACACCCAACCAGTCACTCAATGGAGGTAAATAAAGTGCTATTAGAGAAATTTTGGCTTCCCTTGAAAATAGGGACAATAAATATCAAGAATTGAGTAAGATACCCTTAGTCCCAAGTAGGCGCAGTGGCGAAACACGAATAATAATCATTAAAAAAGTTTAAAAAAACCCACGTTTTCTGATTGAACTAAAAAGTAGAAAATAAATGCTATAGGCCCTACATCACAATAATGCAAGCGATCACTCTACTATAAGCGATGAAAAACGTGGGGCGCCGAAGTAAAAGTTATATTACTATTGATTAGATAATACTATTGACTTTTATTAGGGAGCTTGTAGAGAGTCAACAAATTGGTAGAAAACTATAAATGGTATCTAAAACTTATGAAATTTCGTCCACACAGAGACAGACAGACAGAAAGACAGAGAGCCGAACAGACAAAAATATATTTATAAACTGGGATTTCCCGACATAGGAGGTAATTAACTATGATTAGTACAAAACAGCATTCCAATCAAATATTTTAAGTTTTCGCTAAAATAATAAAGTTGCATTAAATTTGACTAATTAACATGATGCATGATGAACACTTCAGCATTTTAATCCGGTACTATTGTATGGATTTTATTTAGATACTAACCGTTATCTGCTAGGCTTTGTTCAGAGGCGTAGCGACCCTTCCCGGCGCCCGGGGACAAACTTTGCACCCCCCCCCCTCAAGATTTCCATTTGCACCCCCCCCCCCCCTCAAACTTTCGATTGGCACCCCCTTAAACTTTCAATTTATTTCCCCAATTCATTTTGGCGCCCCCTAAGGTCGGCGCCCGGGGACATATGTCCCCCTCCCCCGCCCCCCCCCCCCTCGCTACGCTACTGGCTTTGTTCCAGCCTTTATCGCCATGTCCAAATGTAACTGTAAACGCAGCTATCTACGATTGTTTTAAGAAAAATTAAAGAGCATTACTTAATACAAAGCTCAAAACAGCAACAGCATGTGATTCTAAACCTACACACCACCTGCCATACCTCAATATCAAGGGTCGATTCGTAAATATCATAAGCATCAGAGTCATACCAATAAGCAGCAGAGGCGTAGCGAGGGAGGGGGGGGGGGGGCGGGGGGTGTGGACCGCACCGGGTGACACCATTTAAGGGGGTGACACCAAGGCAAAAAATAGCAAAATATGTAGAGAAAAACTTGAGGGGGAGGGGTGCAAATCGAAAGTTCGAGGGGGGGGTGCAAATCGAAAAGTTGAAAGTTTGTCCCCGGGAAGGGTCGCTACGCCTCTGGGGGGGGGGGGGGGTGACACCATTAAGTGCCGCACCGGGTGACACCCGACCTCGCTACGCCGCTGATAAGCAGAAAACCACATATAAACTCCTCGGAGCAATCAACCCCTGTCAATTAGCCCCCTGACATTACTTTACCCCCCCCTTCCAAAAAACTAAAACTGCAGTATGACCCCCCCCCCCCCCCCATTTTTCGGTCAACAAACTACGGACAAATTTAATACTACAAAATATGGATATTTTGTAATTTAGAGGAAATCTGCACCAGAGATATCTCCTTTCCAGATATCAAGTTTGTGTCGATTTTGCAAGTGGTCGATCTAATTCAAGCATTCTGTAAAAATGTGTCGTTTATATAAGCCCCAGTAAGACTAGATCAGTTTTCGGTCAGTCTAGATTATTGAGATGGCTATAGTTTTCCCGTTGGATTGAATTCTTAATAGCTAACTTTATCAAGATCAATTCCTCTTACTCTTTCCCGCAAATAGCTGATCTAATTCAAATGTGGTTAACAGATATAATACACTTTGCTTTTATATATATATATAGATAAGAGAAATACACAGATACACCCATGTATCTGTCCGTTACCTAAATTCATTCAGACACAATGAGGTGAACAGGGAAGCCACGCTATACATCTGACGACATGCCGTCTGCATGGTTCGGGTCTTTGAGAAGCCCCGGATGTAGGTCGTGGCTTCCTGCAAGTTCTAATGTCCTGGCGTAGCATGAGTCAGGTACCCCATCAGAGTTGGGTGGATTTAGGGCCTGCCAGCTTAGCATGAGTCAGGTACCCCATCAGAGTTGGGTGGATTTAGGGCCTGCCAGCTTAGCATGAGTCAGGTACCCCATCAGAGTTGGGTGGATTTAGGGCCTGCCAGCTTAGCATGAGTCAGGTACCCCATCAGAGTTGGGTGGATTTAGGGCCTGCCAGCTTAGCATGACTCAAGGTACCCCATCAGAGTTGGGTGGATTAAAGCTTAGCATGACTCAAGGTACCCCATCAGAGTTGGGTGGATTAAAGCTTAGCATGACTCAAGGTACCCCATCAGAGTTGGGTGGATTAAAGCTTAGCATGACTCAAGGTACCCCATCAGAGTTGGGTGGATTAAAGGAATACTTACAGACTCAAGCCCGGGATCCGAACTCGAAATTTTCGGATTAGCAGTGGTACGATGCTCTGACATCCGACCACGGTATCCCTTATAATCGGTATCCATGTTATTCTTAATCCGCCTCCTCTTGGCCAAGGGTTCCCATATACAATCTGCCTTCACTGTCTATCTTAAACCTGCCTTCTCTTGGCCAAGGGTTCCCATATACAATCTGCCTTCATTGTCTATCTTAAACCTGCCTTCTCTTGGCCAAGGGTTCCCATATACAATCTGCCTTCATTGTCTATCTTAAACCTGCCTTCTCTTGGCCAAGGGTTCCCATCTACAGTCTGCCTTCACTGTCTATCTTAAACCTGCCTTCACTTGGCCTATGGTTTCCATCTACAGTCTGCCTTCATTGTCTATCTTAAACCTGCCTTCACTTGGCCTATGGTTCCCATATACAATCTGCCTTCATTGTCTATCTTAAACCTCTCTTATCTTGGCCTAGGGTTCCCATCTACAATTGGCATTCATTCCCTCTCTAGAATCTGCCGACTTCTCAAACAGACCCGTGAATACCGCGTTTACTTTTACCTTACCTTTAATTTACATTCCGTCTGATTTCGTTTGTCTTTCAATCGAAATCTGCCTCTTTTATCCCATAAAGTTACTTTCATTTTTTCCTTATTTTCCTAATTTCGTCTACCTTTTTTCTCCATCTTCCCTCCTTCAGTCAAGTCAACCCACCAGCTAAATCCCCATCAGTTTCTTCCAGGCATCTCTTCGGAGGGAGGAGTGGGGGAAGAAAGTCTATCGTCCCCCCCCCCCCACCCCCGGACGAAAATGAATTTATATAGAAAGCACACTTTTTCCAGTGACCACCCCCGGTAAAAATGTCCGCCCCCCCCCCCCCCCCCCTTGAAAATATCAAGTACCCCTTCGGAGAAAAAAGTCTAGAAGAAACACTGATCTCCATATCATTAAAGCCCTCCTTTAAACATCGACACATCATTCAATATATATATATATATATATATATATATATATATATATATATATATATATATATATATATATATATATATATATATATATATATATATATATATATATATATATATATATATATATCGACACATCATTCAATATATATATATATATATATATATATATATATATATATATATATATATATATATATATATATATATATATATATATATATATATACTAGCAACAGGGAATTATCTCCCATGTAAACAGAATAATATTTTAAAGGAGACAATCGAAAATGTAATTGTTTAAAACATTCTGCTATAAAGCAGAAAGTTTCAAATAATTATAATTTTTTAGTATGTTTACAACTTTGTTGAATTTTATATTTTAATTGAATTTTGTAAATTTTTTGAATTGTTATTAGCTTCGTGTTAATAATCTAATATAGTTAAAAATTACAAACCGTAAATTTATTACTTTTAAATGATAATTTATAAAACAACCCAACGATTAATAGCAGCTCTAGTGCATGGACAAAAATAAATTTTTGCTTCCCTCGAAAATAGGGACAATAAATTACAAGAAATCTTGGTTACAATCGGTTAAACCAGGGGTCGGCAACCTGCGGCTCGCGAGCAGCATGCGGCTCTTTTGATGTCAAGATGCGGCTCTCCAGCTCCTTGCACAAATACTAATAATCTTAATAAAAAAATAAAATATTTGAAATTTAAAAAATGTGAGTGGCTCTTTAAAACCAGGGAAATTTTGAAAATTTTAACTTTTGGCTCTTCCGCTTCAAAAGGTTGCCGACCCCTGGGTTAAACTATTCTAATGTAGAAATTCTGTAACCGTGTTTTACCATAACCGTGTATTTCCATTAGGAACCTTATGTTCGTGTGTGTGTTTTATTCACATTTTATACACTGTAAGTACTATTTCCTTTTTTTTAAATTTCTTGTGTGTGTTGCCATCGAGAAATTATCCAAGCCCTCCTTTAAACATCTTCACATCATCCAAACCCTCCTTTAAACATCTTCACATCATCCAAACCCTCCTTTAAACATCTTCACATCATCCAAACCCTCCTTTAAACATCTTCACATCATCCAAACCCTCCTTTAAACATCTTCACGTCATCCAAACTCTCCTTTATACATCTTCACATCATCCAAACCCTCCTTTAAACATCTTCACATCATCCAAACCCTCCTTTAAACATCTTCACATCATCCAAACCCTCCTTTAAACATCTTCACATCATCCAAACCCTCCTTTAAACATCTTCACATCATCCAAACCCTCCTTTAAACATCTTCACATCATCCAAACCCTCCTTTAAACATCTTCACGTCATCCAAACTCTCCTTTATACATCTTCACATCATCCAAACCCTCCCTCACACATCACAACAACAGCCGAGTATTTCCACCAGCCTCCATTGACACGAAATTCCTCAGCCAGTACCGTCATCGATCTATACCCCTCTATGAACCATCAAATGATAAACATCAGTTTACCGAGAAACGCCGGAGCATACAGCCCGCTGATGACAAGCTAAGGCCAATCTCCGAAAATAGCCGAAAATTTCTACAGAATATTTGCTGGGAGGGGATGACAGACAGACGTGATGAATGAACACTTGTTCACGTCTCTCAGCAGACGCCATTTTTCACTGGTCGGGAAGATTTTAATGGTAGGGAGAAAATAACAAACAGGTACAAGGATGGTTTTGTGAACTACAGGATTTGTGTTGTCAATTTGTAATAATCTTGTCCATGAAATGTCGGTTTGTAAAATGTATGATTTAGGTCGCCATTTGTAAAAATTATGGTGCATGAAAGGTTATTTTGTAATATACATATATAGGAATTAGGTAGACAGTTTGTAAAAATATTGTGTCAAGCTGTTATGCGCCTTAAGGGTCGTTGACTCCGATTTTAGCCTGCTTTATTTTTTTATCAGCTTCCATAGCTTTTGTCTCTTACATATTCTAGTGTCCCTTACACAGAGATATAAGATAGGATAGAGAAAATATAGAAAATTGAGTAATGGCAAATCGATTTAACAAAGATTTTTATCAAATACATGTTAGGTGTAACAACCGACCTCTCATCCAACAAACACGTTTGTAGGCACTGTTAAACCTTTATTTCGCTTGTCCTCTTTATCTTTACACAACACGACCTCGTGCCTAGCCGCTACCAACTAACCCCCTTACAACCATTCACTCCAGCTTTTGCATAGCATAATGCTGACCACACTATCTCTTCATATGCCGAGGCCACAGAAACAAGTGAACTCTACTTCACTTGCCCCATAGACCGTCAGCTTTGAAAGGGAAACTTACTCCAGCTTTTATACCCGATTTTTACCTTGATAACAATACATAAACACACCGGGGTTAACTACACACTAGGGTAAACTCAACTCACACACGCACTCTCATTATTCTAGCCTATTTCTATCTATCCTACAACTGACCCGTAATATTAGAGTCATATCGGCCTAGCTTACTTATATTAGGATCCATATTTTAGTTTACCGCATTGCCGGGATTTATCATCACTGTTGTTGTATAACTATGATTGTTGTATGTCAATGGCAATGTTGAAAGTTGTATCTCTGTAGTATTTCATATCGAATGCAAAAAAATACCTCCCCACCTGACTTGTTTAGGTGTCTTGTTGACGTAATGTAAGCCGGATGGGGTGAATAGGGTGCGGCCACAAGTAGAACCCCGTCCTATAAATCATTGCTTCAGTCACGGGGTGAATAACAAGATAGAAGTTTCGAGAATATTTACGAGGCGTGTTCATCCTAACCAGTTTTAAGAAAAAAGTTTGAATAGTTGTGGTGTAAGAGTTAAGACAGGGGCAAAGAGCTTACTCGTGGTGTTCTAAGCGCCCAGACCCCCCCCCCCCATTCAAAACATCTACTTGTAGTGGACTAAGCATCTAGACGGAGGCGAAGGTTCTACTGGTAGAACCAGTGGTTCTTAACCTTTTTGGGGATGTCGAACCCCACTATTTTCATATGAGTGTACTGACAAAATCCTATCGTGAATCATATGAGTCGGGTGTGTGTTTTGACCGCTGAACCCATGAGAATGACTTAACGAATCTCTAGGGTTCTATCAAGACCAGATTAAGAACGACAGGTAGTATACTTAGCATTTAGACAGAGGCAAAGGTTCGACATGCAGGGTACTAAGCAGCTAGACGGAGATAAAACTACAACCGGTAGTGTACTAAGAATTAACACGGAGGGTGAGGTTCTACTGGCAGTGTACTAACCATCTACACGGAGGCTGAGGTTCTACTAGTAGTGTACTAACCATCTACACGGAGGCAGAGGTTCTACTGGCAGTCTACTAACACCATTTACACGGAGGCAGAGGTTCTACTGACAGTGTACTAACCATCTACATGAGGC